>NC_064868.1:125118900-125418900 GCF_024139225.1 Suncus etruscus | reverse complement strand
GGTTTACCTCCTGACCTCAGGGCTGGTGATTGGGGGTGGGGAAAGTGGAGTGGGGGAGCCTCCTTTTCTGGAAATAGACCAACAAGTATGGAAGCACAGGGCCCAGATGAACTTGGATACTTTTCTCAGCTTTTGCTTTTCAGTGTTTGTTGTCTGATCATTGCGTCTCCCCACCTAACTCTGCAAGGCTCTTAGCCGAATATCTTCCTAAAAGGAAAAACACCTTTTCCCAGAATCATTCTCACATCCCTTCAGTGTTCTCTGCTTGTCCACTTAGCTATCAGGGTCTCTTTTATGTGCTTAATTCTCTCCAAATTCCTTTGCTCAACTTACTTTGCAAGGGATTTCTCCATTTCATGCCTGGAACGCTAAAATGAACAACTACACATCGACATTTCAAACGGAGTTGTTCCTCCTTTTAAAATGTGAAACTAAAACTGTGAGTTTTGAGATCAACGATATTTGTGATGAAAAAACACAAATTTCTTATTTCATAATATCTTCGTCCTTTTATAACAAGAACGCAACAAGTGGTCTCTTTTAGAATTGTGCCCGGCATGGTGATGGTGCTCAGATCTACTCTAATAAATAAAAGTAAATTAATATAAATGAATAATATGAATTTTTAAAAGAATTAAAACCTCTAAGCACAAAAAGATAATACACTAAATCAGTAAAAGGAAGGATAAAACCACATGATCATTTCAATTGATGCAGAAAAAGAATTTTACAAAATCCAACACACATTTATAATTAAAACACTCAGCAAATAGATGTGGGAGGAAGCTTCCTCAAGATAGTAACAGCTATCTATAAAAAAAAAACAAACACACAAACGGGGCCAGAGAGATAGCACAGCGGTGTTTGCCTTGCAAACAGCCGATCCAGAACATAAGGTGGTTGGTTCGAATCCTGGCGTCCCATATGGTCCCCTGTGCCTGCCGGGAGTGATTTCTGAGCATAGAGCCGGGAGTAACCCCTGAATGCTACCAGGTGTGACCCAAAAACCAAAATAAATAAATAAATAAATAAATAAACCCACAACCAACATTATTCTTTTTGTTTGTTTGTTTTGGGGCCACACCTGGTGACACTCAGGGGGTTACTCCTGGCTATGTGCTCAGAAATCACTCCTGGCTTGGGGAACCATATGGGACGCTGGGGGATCTAACTGTGGTCCATCCTAGGTTAGCGCTTGAAAGGCAGACGCCTTATTGCTAGTGCCACCGCTCCGGCCCAACCAACATTATTCATAACAGTAAAAAATTTAAAGCATTTATACTAAGATCAAGCACTAGGCAAGCTGTCCACTGTCTCCACTCGTATTCAACATAGTATTAGAAGTCCTAGCAGTAGCAATCAGACAAAGGAAAGAAATCAAAGAAATCCAAATGGAAAAAAAAGAAATTGAACTATGTTTGAAGATGACATGATATATATTAAGGATCCTACTGAGATCCACAAAAAAGCTCCTAGAAGCAATAAACCAATACAGCAAAATGGCAGGCTACGAAGTCAATACACAAAAGACAGTAGCATTCCTTTATACAATTAGCAATGCAGAGGAGAATGAGATCAAAGAGTCTATCCCATTTAAAATAGGATCCAAAACTAATAAATACCTAGGAATCAGTCTAACAAGAGAGGTGAGAGACATATATCAAGAAAACTTCAAAACACTTCAGAAAGAAATTGAAGACCTAATAAATGGAAGAACATTCCATGCTTATGGATTGGAAGAATCAATATCAAAATGACCATCTTATGTAAACTACTTTGTAGAGTAAATGCAATCCCTGTTCAAATTCAGAAAACAGGGCCAGAGCAGTGGTGCTACAGGTAAGGTGTCTGTCTTGCAAGTACTAGCCTACAACGAACCAGGATTTGATCTCCTGGTGTCCCATATGGTTCCCCCAAGCCAGGAGCAATTTCTTAGCGCATAGCCAGGAGTAACCCCTGAGCCCCTCCCCCAATTTCAAATAACGTTCTTTAAGATCTTGGAACAATAAATGACAAAGTTTGTGTTAAACCATAAAAGACCTAGGTTAGCCAAATCAATATTGAAAAACAAGAAAATGGGAGGCATCTCATCTAATTTGAAGCTCTACAGCAAAGCTATAGTGATCAAAATAGCATGGTATTGGAACAAAGTCATACTTTCAGATCAATGGGTCAGAATAAAATATCCAGTAACAGGGGTCAGAGAGATAGCACAGTGGTAGTGTGTTTGCCTTGCATACAGCCAACCTGGGACTAACCTGAGTTTGATCCCTGGCATCCCATATGGTTCCGGAGCCTGCTAGGAGTGATTTCTGAGCACAGAGCCAGGAGTAACCTTGAGTGCCACCGGGTGTGACCCAAAAACAAGAAGAGAGAGAGACAGAGAGAGACAGAGACAGAGAGAGAAAAGGAAGGAAGGAAGGTAGGTGGAAGGAAGGAAGGAAGGAAGGAAGGAAGGAAGGAAGGAAGGAAGGAAGGAAGGAAGGAAGGAAGGAAGGAAGGAAGGAAGGAAGTTTGGCTTGGCGCCCTCAGAGACAGCACAAGGAGAGAAGCAAATAGACTCCATGATTCTTTCAGACTGGCTTAATTTATAAATTCTTTATGGTTATTCTATCTGCATCAGACTTATCCGCTGGAAGTCAGAAATATGTTCAATGGGTGATCTGATAACTCTGAGATTTATTTCACACTTTATCATATGACAATCTTCTCTCTCCATATTAATTGATTAAAGCCCCAGTTAAGAGACACGTGTGGCAAAATGGATCAGAAAACTGAATTGAACATTTTTCTACCTGGAAGAAACACATCTGAATAGTCATAGACTCAAAAACAAAGGTAGGACCATAGTCATTTCAGCAAACTCCCTTAAAAAGGCTGGGGTGGCCATATAAATATCAGACAGCGAGTTTAGGCTTAAAAGATTATAAGAGACAAAAATGGGCATTTTTACTAATCAAGAAACACACCAAGAAGAAATCACACTTCTAAACATATAGGCATCCAAATAATGGTCAGAAAAATACTTAAAATAACTGGAAATAAACTAAAAGATATCACTAGCAACATAATATTAGCTGGAAACGTCAACACCAAACTTCACCAGTGCAACTTTCCCACCACTAATGTACCCCATTTCCTCCTCCACCACCCTGCTTGTCTTCAAGGCAGGCATTCTATTTATCTCTCTCACTTTCATTGTCATGATAGTTGTTAGTATAGTATAGTGATTTCTCTAACTGCACTCACCAATCTTTTTGGTAAGCTTCATATTATGGGCTGTTCTTTCTGGCCCTCATCTTTATTATTTTGGTATTATTACCATACTGTCTTTTATTTTCTTAAATCCCACAGATGAGTGAAACTATTCTCTGTCTATCTGTTTCCCTCTGACTTAGTTCACTCAGTATAATAGTCTCAGTGTCCAACCATATAGGCAAATTTCATGATTTTATATTTTCTAACAGCTGTAAAGTATTCCTTTGAGAGAATGTACCAGTTTTTTTTAGTCACTCATCTGTTGTCAGGCATCTGAGTTCTTTCCAGATTCTGGCTAGTGTAAATAGAGCTGCAATGAACATAGGCATGCAGAGGACATTTTTGCATTCTGCTTTTGTGTTGCAAGGGTATAACTCTAGAGTGGTACTGCTGGATCATACATATGTAAGGGACATTTTCAGTTTTTGAAGAATATCTATAGCTTTCCAAAGAGGCTGAACTAAATGGCATTCCCACCAGCAGTAGAATGAGAGTTTCTTTCTTCCCACATCCCCACCAACACTGATGATTGTTCTTGTCCTTCATCATGTGTGCCAGTCTCTGTGACACTAGATGATACCTTTTAGTTGTTTTGACTTGTATCTGATACGTGATGTGGAGCATCTTTTCCTGTGCCTGTTGGTCATCTGTATTTCTTTTTTGAAGAAATGTTTGTTCATTTCTAGCCAGCATTTTTGATGGAGTTAGATTTTTTCTTATTTAAAGTGAGCTCATGGCCATGTTGTAATATCTTCAGTTTACAAGAGCGCAATACTTCCTGTTTAGTACCACCACTTAAATAGGTAACATATATTCGTTGGATTATGAGAGTGAAACTTAATTTATTCCTGAACTTTCTATGCCAGACCATTTTAATCTACATCAGAAGTCTTCACACCTCCTAGCCCTATTTGTCCTCCTTTAAATTTGTTGCTTTATTTGTGACTTGACTGGAGTTTTTACCCAGATATTGAAAGCCCTTCAAGAAGATCATATTAGGAGGTAGAGAGATCATTCAAAGGGGTAGAGCACGTGCCTTGAACAACAAAGCTCCCTTAAAATTTCAGGATATGTAGCCCTCATGGCCCCCAGCACTGACATAATATAGCAATACAACATCAATACCACATCACAGTCTCAAATACTGATCCCTTAGGCCACAGCTCTGAATTACATACAGCCCACAGTGGTCTCTGAATCCTGGAGCACCCTTCAGATGCTCTTTCACCCCAAAATTTTATTTATTTTTACAGACAAATCTTCAAAATATATCATCCATGTCTGTCAGACTATTGGTGGGATACTATTGCATCACATAAAATCAAGAGAGCTAGATGAGTTAGATTTTTTAATATCTTTATTTAAACACCGTATTACAAACATGACTGTAGTTGGATTTCAGTCACAAAAAGAACACTCCCCTTCACCAGTGCAACATTCCCACCAACATTTTTATAGTCTTTTGTATTGCAAGCAAAATACCACATCAAGCAAATCTTTCTTTCAGTCCATCCTTCCTTCCTCTTTTTTCCCTTCTTCATTTCGTTTACTTTCACTTTCAAAAAATGAAGGAGACCACAAAAAAAGCAGAAAAGTTAGTGCCATTTCCCAATCATTACTACACCTTACTACTTTTCTCTACACATGTGACAGAGACACATTCTCTTTGAGTAATGAATGCCATTCAGCCAGAATATCCACCCTGGAACCTAAATGCCTGCTCAGGTGTTGCCATGGTAACTCACTGTTCATAAGGCTTCAGACTTCACACTTGCATAATGACGTTTTAGTGGCCATCCAATTCTATAGATTTTGTCTTTTTTTATCTTTCTGGACATAAATAACAGGCTGGAACCTAACCAGCTCACTTGCTACATGAGGAAACATCTAGTCTGACCAGTAGTCACCAACAGAGGAGTAAATTAGAACTGGTCCTGACCCCATAGTCCTCTTCTAGAATATGTGTAGGGAAGGCTAGATGATTTTCTAAGACTCTTTTCTCCTCCTAATGACTCTATATTTTAACATACACAAAAATGTAACTGGTATGCTTACCTGGCAGGGGCGATATCATGATCACGAAGGTGGTTTCCCTGGGCGAGGCTCAGCCATTGCACTCCGGGTGTGTGGAACCCTGCGATTTCCCCAAATGTGGGAAACTCTTTTAAAAAATGTAACTGGTAACTTGTTTCTATAGCATTAACTAGGGCCTGAGATTTTGTAAGAGACTATTAATAAAAAAACATAATGAAAGGATCAAATAACCGGGGTAAGAAGAATGGCTAGTAGTAGTAGAAAAATGTGACAAAATACCACCAGTTTGGGAAAAGCCCTCCCAGAGGCAAATTAAAAGAGGAAATGAAGCCACTATTTTCTCTTCTGTCCTTTGTACAGTACGTCTCTCTTATCTATGGAAGATACATTTCAGGACTCCCCAGTAATTACTTGATACCATGAATAGAATCAAATACTATACAAATTGTGCATTTTCCTGGACCTATGATAAAATTCATCTATTGTGGAGTGATTAAAATATTATGTCATAAATAATTTATGATAATAAGAACATAAGACATGGTTTATTGCATTTCATATTTGAGACTGAAACCACACAAAGCTAAAATCCTCACCATAGATATGGAACTCCCAGGCAGGTAGTATTTCTCACTTTACTCAGTCTCCAAAATGTTCAGATCCCCTGTTCTCATTCTTTCTTTTCTTTTTGTGGACTGTTTTCCATATCTGAACTCTGTATCCTTTATGCAAAGCAAACCTGGGTGCCAGAGTGCAAACCAAAGTGGTGAGCACCAAAACAACATGCGAGGCCTACTTGCTCTATTATCTTTGCTGCCTCTACCTTCATTTGAGTCGATGTAAATACATGTTCTGTTTATAATTTAATTGATTTTGTATTAATGTTAAATATCAAGAAGTAGAAGGAGCGGCTGGAGTGATAGCATAGCTATAGGATATTTGCCTTGCATGGGGCAGACCCAGGACGGACCTCGTTCGATCCCCGCTGTCCCATATGGTCCTTTGATCCAGGAACAATTTCTGAGTGCATAGCGAAGAGTAATACCTGAGCGTCAATGGGTGTGGCCCAAAAACCAAAAAATAAAAAAAGAAGATCTTAACATGTTATGAGATGTATATATTTTGAGTTGTGTAACTGTACTCCAGAAACATTTATAATTTTGTAAACCAATGGTAAACCAAACTCTATCAAAATAGTTTAATACAGGGGCCAGAGTGGTGGCACAAGGGGTAAGGCATAAGTGTTTTACCCACACTAGTAAGTGCGTAAGTGACTTAACCGCACAAGTAGGGGTAAGGAGTTAGTGCCTTGCCTGTACTAGCCTAGAACAGAGTGGTTTCATCCTCTGGCGTCCCATATGGTCCCCCAAGCCAGGAGCGAGTTCTGAACGCATAGCCAGGATTAACTCCTGAGCGTCACTGGGTGTGGCTCAAAAACAAAACAAAAAAAAAAAAAAGAAAGATTTTAATACAATGATAAAGTACCTAAGAATTTAATTTGCATGTCACTCCCTGTTCGGTATTTTGAAAACAGGCAAAAAATTAGAAAGATTTAATATTAAACACAGTAAAATTCATGTAGCAAAATATTTGAACATTCACACAATGTTTTGGATAAACTCGGGGTACAAATAGCCAAAATTCAGTTAAAATATGGCTTTCCCAAATGAGTTTGTATCAAGATGATAGGAAATTCTTTTCTGTCTTCATATCTCCTAACAATAGCAAAATGCATGTAGGGACCTGAGAAAGAACATAGCTGTAGGGTGTTTTCCTTGCACGCGGAGGCAGGCAGACCCAGAACAGACCTGGGTTTGATCCATATGGTCCACTGAGACAGTCAGGAGCGACTTCTTTCTTTTCTTTTCTTTTTCTTTCTTTCTTTCTTTCTTTCTTTCTTTCTTTCTTTCTTTCTTTCTTTCTTTCTTTCTTTCTTTCTTTCTTTTCTTTCTTTCTTTTTTCTTTCTTTCTTCTCTTTCTTTCTTCTTTCTTTCTTTCTTTCTTTCTTTCTTTCTTTTCTTTCTTCTTTTTCTTTCTTTCTTCTTTCTTTCTTTCTTTCTTTCTTTTTCTTTCTTTCTTTCTTTCTTTCTTTCTTTCTTTCTTTCTTTCTTTTTCTTTTTCTTTCTCTTTCTTTCTTCTTTCTTTCTTTTCTTTCTCTCTCTCTCTCTTTCTTTCTTTCTTTTCTTTCTTTCTTTCTTTCTTTCTTTCTTTCTTTCTTTCTTTCTTTCTTTCTTTCTTTCTTTCTTTCTTTCTTTCTTTCTTTCTTTCTTTCTTTCTTTCTTTCTTTCTTTCTTTCCTTTCTCCCTCCCTCCCTCCCTCCTTCCCTCCCTGCCTCCCTCCCTCCTTCCCTCCCTGCCTCCCTCCCTCCCTCCCTCCCTCCCTCCCTCCCTCCCTCCCTCCCTCCCTTCCTTCCTTCCTTCCTTCCTTCCTTCCTTCCTTCCTTCCTTCCTTCCTTCCTTCCTTCCTTCCTTCCTTCCTTCCTTCCTTCCTTCCCTCCCTCCTTTCTTTTTTAGCTTTATTGGGCCACACCGGTGACAATCAGTCGTTACTCCTGGCTCTGCGCTCAGAAATCGTTCCTGGCTTGGGGATCATATGGGACCATATGGAACGCCGGAGGATCGAACAGCGGTCCGTCCTAGGCAAGCGCGGGTAAGGCAGATGCTCTACCGCTTGTGCCACCGTTCTGACCCCAATTTTTTTTCTCCATTTTTGGGGAGGTCACACGTGGCGACGCTCGGGGGTGACTTCTAGCTCTGGGCTTAGAATTAGCTTCTGGTAGGCTCAAGGGATCACATGGGATGCCGGGATTCGAACAGTGGTCCATCCGGGGTTGGCCGCGTGGAAGGCAAACGCCTTACTGCTGTGCTAAAACTCAGACCGCCGGAGTGATTTCTGAGCACAAAGCCAGGAGTAGCTCCTGAGCGCCACCTGGTGTGGCCTCCCCCCAAAAAAACAAAACAAAACAAAACAAAACAACAACAAAACCACCAAAGAAACAAACCAAAAAATGCCTTTTGTAAATAGTCCAGAATCTTTCTGTGACTTTCACTTCTGCCTTCATCTTTTTTTTGGGGGGGGGGGTTTCCTTTGTGTCACACCCGGCAGCTCTCAGGGGTCATTCCTGGCTCTGTGCTCAGAAATCGCCCCCCCCCCCCCCCCCGCAGGCTCGGGGACTGGATGGGATGCCAGGAATCGAACCCAGGTCCCTCGAGATAGATTTTCTTTTTTAATCTGAGGTTTTTATACTGCAGGTCAATAATCCTAAAAATACTATGCTAGAATGTTCAGATTTCCTACTGAGAATGTGTTGGGGGGTGGCCATACTGGTGATACTTAGAGGTTACTATTTAATCAGTGCTCATTTGTGATTCCTGGCAGTGCTTAATGCAAACGCATCATGCTCAACATATGCTCAACACTTTGACCTTTCCAGCTATTTGCTTTTCTATTAAACTGATAATATGTTCTTGTAAAACTTTGGAGTCGCCTTGGAAAAAAAGAAGGAAGGAAGGAAGGAAGGAAGGAAGGAAGGAAGGAAGGAAGGAAGGAAGGAAGGAAGGAAGGAAGGAAGGAAGGAAGGAAGGAAGGAAGGAAGGAAGGAAGGAGAGAGAGAGAAAGAAAGAAAGAAAGAAAGAAAGAAAGAAAGAAAGAAAGAAAGAAAGAAAGAAAGAAGGAAGAAACAAAGGAAGGAAGGAAAGAAAGAAAGAAAGAAGGAGGGAACGAAGGAAAGATAAAGAAGGAAGGAAGGGAAAGAAAGTAAAAGAAAGGGCCCGGAGAGATAGCACAGCGGCGTTTGCCTTGCAAGCAGCCAATCCAGGACCAAAGGTGGTTGGTTCGAATCCCGGTGTCCCATATGGTCCCCCGTGCCTGCCAGGAGCTATTTCTGAGCAGACAGCCAGAGTACCCCTGAGCACCGCCGGGTGTGGCCCAAAAATCAAAAAAAAAGAAAAAAGAAAGAAAGTAAAAGAAAGAGAGAGAAAGAAAGAATGAAAGAGAGGGAAAGAGAAAGAAAGAAAGAAAGAAAGAAAGAAAGAAAGAAAGAAAGAAAGAAAGAAAGAAAGGAAGGAAGGAAGGAAGGAAGGAAGGAAGGAAGGAAGGAAGAAAGAAAGAAAGGAAGGAAGAAAGAAAGGAAGGAAGAAAGAAGGAAGGAAAGAGAGAAGGAAGGAAACAAAGAAAGAAGGAAGGAAGGGAAAGAAAGAAAAAGAGAAAGAGAGAAAGAAAAAGAAAAAGAATGAAAGAAAGAGAGAGGGACAGAGAGAAAGAATAAAAGAAAGAAGAAAGAAAGAAAAAAGAAAGAAGAAAGGAAGAAGGAAGGAAGGAAAGAAAGAAGGAAGGAGGAAAGGAAGGAAAGAGAAAGAAAGAGAAAGAAAGAAGGAAGGAAGGGAAAGAAAGAAAAAGAGAGAAAGAAAGAAAGAGAGGGAAAGAGAAAGAATGAAAGAGAAAGAACGAAGGAAAGAAAGAAAGAAAGAAAGAAGGAAGGAAGGATGGAAGGGAAAGAAAGAAAAAGAGAAAGAAAGAGAGAAAGAAAATGAGAAAGAATGAATGAAATAAAGAAAGAAAGAAAGAGAGGGAAAGAGAGAAAGAAATAGAAAGAAAAAGAAAGGAAGGAAGGAAGGAAGAAAGAAAGAAAGAAGAAAGAAAGAAAGAAGAAAGAAAGAAAGAAAGAAAGAAAGAAAGAAAGAAAGAAAGAAAGAAAGAAAGAAAGAAAGAAAGAAAGAAAGAAAGAAAGAAAGAAAGAAAGAAAGAAAGAAAGAAAAAGGGCATCACCTGGTGTTGTGCTGTATTTACAATGATCCAGCACATCTTTACTCCAGTATCTCATTTAAATTACAATAGAAATGGCAGGGAGGAGGCGCAAGTGATCTGTTCTTCTTTCTTGTGAGATCATAAAAATACAAGGGGGCAGAGGGATAGCACAGCAGTAGAGCATTTGACTTTCACACAGCTGACACCGGAAAGACGCAGGTTTGATTCCTCGGTGTCCCATATGGTCCACTGAGACTGCCAGGACTGATTTTGAGCACAGATGCAGTAGTAACCCCTGAGCTCCAATGCATGTGACCCAATATTTACAATATTTACCCAATATTTACTGTGCCTATGCAAAATAAAAAAAGAAGTGGCACAAAATAATTTTTTGGATTTTGTTATTGTTATTGTTTGTTTTTCCCCTTTTTACTGCTTTGTTTTGTTTTTATTTCAGGAACATGGTTATTGTGTGGTGATTGTCTTTATTGTTGTGGTGATTTTTGGATTTTTGTTTGCTTTTTCTTTCTATATTGTTATATTTTTCTTCCTTTATCCCTATTTCCCTTTCTTCTCTCAAATTGACATTTATAGCCTCTAGTAGGACTCTGCCTGTTGTTTGATTTTTGCCCCATTTCATTTTTTCATTTCCTTCAAACAGAACCTCATAACTTGAACCATCTTGTTCCGCTTCACAAATTGAGGGGGAAATAATGGAGGGTACCAAGACCAAACAGTTGTATGATCATGAAGAAGATATAAGAAAAGGATCAGACTTAAACACCAAATCCAACAAAGTTGATACCCAATCAACATCAAGCTAGACACAGAGGGGTCCACTTATACTAGCAGCCCAGGGGTCAAAGGAGGGAGGTATGGGATGCATGCTGGGAACAGGGGTGGAGGGAGGACAACATTGGTGGTGAGAATGCCCCTGATTCAATGTCACTATGTACCTGAAATATTACTGTGAAAGATTTGTAATCCACTTTGGTCAAACTAAAAATTACTATTAAAAAAAGTAGATCCTGCCTTTCATGCAGGAGGTCATCGGTTCGAATCCTGGCGTCCCATTTGATCCCCGTGCCTGCCAGGATTAATTTCTGAGCCTGGAGCCAGGAGTAACCCCTGAGCATAAAATGGGTGTGCCCCCCCAAAAAAAAGAAAATCTTGTGCTTTTGATCTCACATTTTCTTGGAGAATTTTTCTTTGGAAAATTGTTATGAAAAGTAATTTTCTCTTTGGAAAATGACATGAATAATAGTGGATATAGCTAAAATAGGAAAAGGAAAAAAATCAAACGTGAAAAGACTAAAGTTTACTAGAGAATGTCTTCAATAGATGTCTGCATTTGGCCAGATTCATAAAATCACTCTATTCATAGGGCCGGAGTGATAGGGTGGTAGGGTGGTAGGGCGTTTGCCTGGCACACAGCTGACCCAGGATGGACCTGAGTTCGATCCCCAGCGTCCCATATGATCCCCCAAAGCCAAGAGCAATTTCTGATCACAGAGTCAGGAGTAACCCTTGAGCATGACTGGATGTGTCCCCAAAGCCAAATAAATAAATAATAAAATAAAATCACCCTATTCTCAAATAAGAATAGTGCCAAGGCCATGAAATATCATGGCATATTAGCTGGGCATTTGAAAACTGCAGTCTCAGGAGCAAAGAATTCTTCAATATCTGCCCTGCTATAGCACAGCAGCTGCATCCACCAGACACAACCGCCACTTCGCCAGGGGCCCAGCTTCACTAGTCAGCCATGTATCTCTGCGGAGACACCAAACCCAACCAAACTCCGGGTACACCAGTCTGACGTCACCAGAACATTTTTAGAATGAGTGCGACCAACCTCTCCCTGCTTTCTCATACCTCTGGAAGCCCAATTAAACCCCACAAAAGCTGCAATATTAGCCACAGAGCTTGGAATTCTTGGACCAATTCTTTTTCAGTATTGTTATGCCAGTAGGAACAAACCAATTTAGACATCATCATGGATTCAAAGCCACCTAATGTTCAGAAATAAAATAAGAGAAAATCAACTAGCAATAAATTGCTTAGCCGACCTGACAAAGCTGCAGGGGTCTCAAACTCGCGCGTAGGCCTCAAACGGCCCTCCGAACAACATTTTGTGGCCCTGCCCTAGAGGAATCTTTTTTTGTTTTGCTTTGTTTTAGTTGTTTGGGTCACACCCCCCAATGTTCAAGGCTTACTACTGACTTTGCACTCAAGGATCACCCCGACTTTGCCTCTTGCGGCCCCCAGGTAAATTGAGTTTGAGACCCCTGACTTAGAGAAATATTAATTTTCATCAATTTTCTTATTATGTTACTTTATTTTTATTTTTACTTTATTTTGTTTGTTTTGGGGCCACGCCCGGTGACACTCAGGGGTAACTCCTGGATCTGTGCTCAGAAATCGCTCCTTGCTTGGGGGATCATATGGGACAGCGGGGATCACACTTTGGTCCATCCTAGGCTAGCACATGCAAGGCAGACTCCCTACTGCTTGCGCCACTGCTCCGGCCCATTACTATGTTACTTTATTTTAAAAAAGACCTGGTGTGGGTATACCCTCCCCAACTTCTTATTTTTTCCATCTGAATGATCAGAACTACCCACACCTGGAATGGGCAGGTAAAGAAGGATGACTTGTGGGGAGAAAGGGCATAAGAAGGAGAATTAGAGGAAGAAGCGAGGAGAGGCAGAAATGAGAATCAACAATGAGATTCAACAGAGAGATTTAGTATCAACAGCAGTAGAATCAATAAAGGGAGTTAGTCAGCCTGGAAGCCAGTTAGGAAGCCCGGAAAAAGCAGCTGAAAGGGAGACAGAGGCCGAGAGAGCCAGAGGAGTAGAGAAGTAGCTGCTAGGAAAAGGCTTAGAATGGAGGCCATGGAGGAGGTGTGCATGGCAGTAGGGACTGTGAAATAAAGTTGGCTGACTCCTGGAACTTCATCTGACTGCTTTGTGAATCTCTCCGCCCTCGCCCTGCAACCTTCAGACCCGCCAGACTTTACCGGCTGCAGGAGCCCAGAAAGCCCAGCAAGGCCTCAACCATCCCCACACCAATTCCAGGACTCTTTATTTTAAGACAACAACCTGGCAGCTGAAAGTAACAGAGGGACCAGAGCAGTGGTGCAAGTGGTAAGGCATTTGCCTTGCCTGTGCTAGCCTAGGACGGACTGCGGTTCGGTTCCTGGCGTTATGTTATGGTCAGCCAAGCCAGGAGCAATTTCTGAGCACAGAGCCAGGAGTAACCCTGACCCAAAAACCAAAAAAGAAAACAAAACCTTCCTTGCCTTTTAAAAAAATTGTTAGGGTCAAATTTGGTGAGCAAAACCAGGCATTTATGCTGCACAAGCTTTTTACTATTTCTGTGCATGTTTTTGAGTACTCACAGACCTCCCCCACCTACAACTAAAGTAAAAAGGGGCTCTTTAGTCAGCCGGGAGTAACCCCTGAGCCTCACCAGGTGTGGCCCAAAAAGAAAAAAAAAAGTAACAGAAAGATGAACTAGCAGCAAAAGCATAGTAAACTTTCTGACACTGATTTAGTAATCACACTAAGAGATAAAATCTTTTTCACAAATTTTCTTGTTACTATACTTTTTCTTTTGTTTTTTTCTTTTCTTTTTCTTTAATTATTTCACTCTCAGCTGGAAACAAATGTTAATGATCAACTATGATATATATGGTCTTTAAAGCTATTTTTATATTTTTAAAAAGAATAACTTCAATACATCGACACTACAATATATTTGGGGGGTCAGAGTGTTACAACAGTGGTAGGGCATTTGCCTTGCATGCAGCCTATCTGGGTTCGATTGCTGGCGTCCAACATGGTCCCCCGAGCCTGCCTGGAGCGACTTCTGAGTGAAAAGCCAGGAGTAACCTCTAAGTGCTGCCAGGTGTGACCCAAAAACTAAAAATTAAAAAATATTTATTTTTAATTGATGGGGATCAAACCCAGACCTTATGTTCAAACCAAGACATATGTTCTACCACTGACCTACACCTCCAGCTTTTAAAATGTTTCCCCCCCAAATGATTTTTTTATCTGTACCACACAATTTTGAATCTGTGTGAAAGAATTTATGACCCAAAAGGCAGTATTTTAGTCTCATGGAATCAAGGAATGAAAAAGCCAGAAGGAAGATTAGAGATCATATTCTAGAGACCTCATATTACAAAATAGCTATTGAAGCTCAATGATGTGGCCAAGATCGTAAATTTGATGGTGGTTGTCCTAAGGGCTATATATAAGACATGTAAGCCAGTAAAATAAAAAGTATTCAGCAAAGTATTCAAAACCTGGTATTATTTACTCAGAGCAGTAAATGTCACCAAGGAAGAGTCATATCTGGAAAGAATAAGCTTTCATTTCATCAGAGATACTAAAAGTGAATGAAGAAAACAAAATGGCTCCCAACAAATGTAAGGATGTGGGTAGGAGCTAATTTCCAAACTGAATCTATTTTACTATGGTTGCCTATAATGTAATAGGGGAAGAGCAGAAGCCAAGTTAGGTAAAAGCCAAGAAATATTCATCCAGTCTTAGTATATGTAATCTTAGGACTAGCTATGTTCAAATATAGGTAGCTTGCAAAAAATGCAAATTCCTGAATCATAGCCCAGAACAGCAGGATAAACTTCTCTGAGGATAAGGCTAGGAGCATACAATGAAGTAACTCTGATACATCTGATTTGGAACACACTTTAAGAAGTACTACTCTGGGCCCGGAGAGATAGCACAGCGGCATTTGCCTCGCAAGCAGCCGATCCAGGACCAAAGGTGGTTGGTTCGAATCCAGGTGTCCCATATGGTCCCCCGTGCCTGCCAGGAGCTATTTCTGAGCAGACAGCCAGGAGTAACCCCTGAGCACCGCCATGTGTGGCCCAAAAACCAAAAAAAAAAAAAAAAAAAGAAGTATTACTCTTAGGTTAAGATGAAAAAAAATAATAGTGAGGGTTGATCATATTTATTTTAGTTTGGGAGGCCACACATCATGGTAATTGGGGGTACTACTTGCTCTGTGTTCAGAGGTCAAGTCTAGCAGTGCTTGGGGGACCTTGAGGTGCTGGAAATCAACCCTGGGACTTCCATATGTAAAGTATGTATTCCAGTCCTTTGAATAATATCTCTAGAACCTACAATAATGTTTTAATGCAAAAGAAATGCAAAATAAGTTATAGTAATGACTGACAGGGAATAATATACAAGAACACCTTGGTACTGTTTTCAAATTCATCAATGATAAAATTTGGGTAGGTAGTTTTATCTCTTGTGATTCCATTATTTTATATCACAAAGGGCACCTTTTGAAAGATTTCAAGCAGGGAAATAATACCATATACATTTTATTAGTGGCTATATAAAAATACAAATTGATTAGAGCAAAAGTTAACATGCATGATCAGTTCATAGGATGATAAAATACTCAAGGCAAAAGATAATTGAAACATTATCACAGAAGACAGTAGATTATAAAATAATAGATTGTTGATCTGGATTGGTGGTGCAGCGGTAGGGCATTTGCCTTGCACGCACTAATCTAGGATGGACTGTGGTTCGATCCCCCTGTGTTCCATATGGTTCCCAAGCCAGGAGCGATTTCTGAGCACATAGCCAGGAGTAACCGCTGAGCGTCAGTCACCAGGTGTGGCCCAAAAAGTAAAAACAAATTTAATAGATTGAGATTTTTATTTTGATAGGAACAATAATAGGTTGTATATCAGCTAATAAGGATAGAGTTGTCATTGATGACAATTGTTTATGACTTGTAATGAAATGTCAAAGTTTTTTGTTTTTGTTTTTTTGGAGTCATACCTGGCGGTGCTCAGGGATTACTCCTGGCTCTGCACTCAGAAATCTTTCTGGCAGGCTCAGGGGATCATATGGGATGCCAGGATTCGAACTACAGTCCGTCCTGGATTGGCTGCATGCAAGGCAAATGCACTACCACTGTGCTATCTCTCGGAACCCAGAAATGTCAAAGTTTTAAGGTGTATGAATTATTTGAAGATTTGGAAGATTGCCTAGGTTAGGGCTAAAAGCCTAGGAAGAGAGGGTCTAACAAAGGTCTTTTGTTTTGTTCTGTCTTGTTTGGGTTCACACCCAGAAGCCAGGGATTACTCCTGGCTCTGCAATGAGAAATTACTCCTGGCAGTCTTGGAGGACCATATGGGATGCCAGAGATTGAACCCGGGTCTGCCATGTACAAGGCAAGTGCCCTACCAGCTGTACAATAATTCCAACTCTTAATTGTCATCCTTAATTGAGGTTATCCAGAAGTTGGAAGAACCAGCCCACGACACAAAGTTTACCACAAAAAGTGGTGAGCGCAGTTAGAGAAATAACTAAACCTACAACTATCATGACAATGGTAGTGAGTGAGAGAAACAGAATGCCTGTCTCAAAGACAGGCAGGGGGTGGCGAGGAGGGAATGGGGGCACTGGTGGCAGGAAAGTTGTTTTGGTGAAGGGGGTGGATATTTTATCGCTGAAACCCAATTATGAACAAAGTTTGTTTTATTTTTGATTTTTGGGTCACTCAGGGGTTACTCCTGGCTCTGTGTTCAGAAACTGCTCCTGGCAGGGATGGGGGCCATATGGGATGCCGGGAATCGAACCAGGGTCCATCCTGTGTTGACCACATGCAAGGCAAATGCCCTACTGCTGTATTGTCCGGCCCCTATGAACAAGTTTGTAACCATGGTGTTTAAATAATAAAATTACTTAAAAATAAAGTCGGGGGCCCAGAGAGATAGCACAGCGGTAGGGTGTTTGCTTTGCATCTGGCTGACTTGGGAGGGACCTGTTTCGATTTCCGGCAGCCCAGATGGTCCTCCAAGCCTGCCAGGAGTGATTTCCAAGTGCAGAGCCAGGAGTAACCCCTGAGTGCTGCTGGGTGTGGCCCCCAAAAAACCAATCAATCAATCAAATAAAGTCTAAAAAAAATGAAGTCAAGGGCCAGAGTGATAGCACAATGATAGGGCATTTAACTTTCACACAGTTAACCTGAGATGGACCCCGGTTCAATCCCTGGCATCCCATATGGTTCCCTGAGCCTGGCAGGAGAGATTTCTGAGCACAGAGCCAGGAGTAACTCTTGAGTGCCACATGGTGTCAACCAAAAAGCAAAAAGCAAAAAAAAAAAAAAAAAGTACAGAGGCTAGAGTGATAGCACAAAGTAGGGCATTTGTCTTTGTCTTGCATGCAACCAACCTGAGACCTACTCAAGTTCAATCCCCATCATCCCATAGGGTCCCCTGGGCCTGCAGAGCCAGGTGTGGCCCCAAAACAAAAACAAACAAAAGGTCAAAAACCAACTGAAATGATAGGAGTGGCCAGAATGACAGGACAGTGGGCATGGTGTTTGCTTCGCACACAACCAATCCGGGCTTGATCCCTGATCACTAGGATCACATATAGTAGTCCCTGAGCAACCACAGTACTGATCCCTGAGCACAGAGCCAGGAGCAAGCCCTGTGTACCACCACTCCAAAAATAAATGCAACGAGAGAGGAGTTCAGTATGATGACTCATTCTAAGTTAGCCATGAGTGCTCATAGGTCAGTGATTAGATCCTTTGGGTCTCAAAAACACAGCTGGTGCAGGCACCTAAATTGGGAGTCCATTTCAAATAGTAAATTAACCAATATTACTAGAGTAAACAATAAACAACCTCGTGGAATTTGAGCATACATTTGGAGACCCTTTAAAATATATCTTTCTGGGGCTTGAGCGGTGGCATAAGCGGTAAGGCATCTGATCTGCCTTGACTGCGCTAGCCTAGGACAGACGGTGGTTCAATCCCCCAGCGTCCCAGATGGTCCTCCAAGCCAGGAGCGATTTCTGAGCACAGAGCCAGGAGTAACCCCTGAGCGTCACTGGATGTGGCCCAAACACAATAAATAAATATATCTTTCTTATGACTGAAATCCAACTACAATCATGTATGTAATCATGGTGCTTAAAAGAAATAAAAGAAATAAAAATATCTTCCATTTGGTATGTGGATTGTGGAACAATGAACTCGCCCATTTTGAAATCATGCTTTTAAGTTTAAGGTGGGTAAACAAAAAGTATAAAAGGACAGAGATAGATATAACAAAGTCAGGGACCACATTGAAAGAGCTAAAAGTAAAAAGTAAAATTTGTAGTCCAAATTTGCAGTCCAAAATTTGCTGTCAAGAAAGCATTTAGAAAGTTAAATGCTGTATCTTAAAAACTTGATGATTGCCTGCTAGGATTGTGACATCTTTCACTTTTTTATTTGGGGAGGCCACACCTGGAGGTTGCTCAGGGGTTACTCCTAGTTCTGCTCTCAGAATTCGTCCCTAGCAGGCTCGGAGGACCACATGGGATGCCGGGGATCAAACCTGGGTCTGTCCCAGGTCAGCTGCATGCACGGCAAAAGCCCTACTGCTGTATTATCACTCCAGCCCACATCTTTTTTTACATATTCAATTAATCTTTATCAAAGTTCCAATGGCATTCTTCAAGGATGTAGAACAAACATTGAGAACATTTGCATGGGGTTGAAAACTGGATTGTTAATATTGGTGGTTTGCAGAACAATAAATGTGTGTTGAGGCAGAGTGCTCTTTACAAGTGCCCATCATCCTTTCTTCATTCCAACTGTCTCTAATTAATAGGAATTGAATATTTTTAAAGTTCTATATTCAAAGATTTGTTTTATTAATATGCAATAAAGGCTTAGAAAATTTAGTTTTATTCTTTAGCTGATAAATATGGTTTACTGTGGAATGTATTAACTGCCTCTTGTGAATGTCCTTTATTTTGAAAGTAATGTGAAATTTAAAAAAAGTTACAAACATGGCATGCTATCTTTTATTTGTTTAATGGCTGTATTATATGTTTTGGTTTCTATGCTTTTTATGATTAAACATTTAGTCTTTTTAGATTTAAAATTTTTTTTAGAGTTGAACTGATGATTCCAAAACCAGGAGTGCATGTGGTAGGTTCGTGGTAACAACCCAGAGATAGCACCAAGAGACCACTTGGCAAGGCAAGACATAAAGCAGGGTTTAAGCCAGCATGCTGGGGTCCAGCCACTCCTGACAGCAGGGTGTAGTCTAGGTCTTGAGCTTGGGGTCTGTAGAGGATTTTTATTTTTTTTTATTTTGGGGGGGGGTCACACCCGGCAGCGCTCAGGGGTTACTCCTGGCTCTATGCTCAGACATCACTCCTGGCAGTCTTAGGGGACCATATGAGATGCCGGAATTCTAACCGCCGTCCTTCTGCATGCAAGGCAAATGCCCTACCTCCACGCTCTCTCTCCAGCCCTCTGTAGAGTTTTTATAGTCATTAGCACCAGGCACATTGTTCAGTCAACTTCAGGACACAGATAGCAAAGGACACACATGTTGCAAAAAACAAGTAACCTAATTCAAATGGATCAAGGCCTCCCTAGACAAGGCATCTATCATTATCAGTTTGTGTGACTCTGGGAAAGCTGGCAGGCTCTATTTTCCCATGCCAGCCAACCTGACCTCCGGCAATGTAGATGAGCAGTAAGGCATAGTTAAAGAACAGCCTACCCTAGGGCATAAGCCACCAGGCATACAGGTCTGTGCCTGTGAATGTGAGGTTGGCATGTGACCACTTGTCCTTACACAGCTTGAGCAAGATGGGGGGTCGTGAGGGGGGCATGGCAGAGTATCTGTTTGACAAGCACACATTAGGGCACAGCATCGAGAGTCTGGCGCTGGCTTCCAGGAGCCACAGCGACCTGGTTCCCGGGGGGGGGGGGGGAACTACTGGCATGTTGGGGTGATTTTATCTTTTCTAAAAAGCCCAAAACAACTACTTCAGCCTTTGATTTGTATGAGACCTTCAGCTAAAGTAATTTGCTACGTCCCCCCAAAATAGATGTCAATGGGTGGGAGTGATAAATCACTCATCTGCAGATTTATTTCATTGTTTCCTTTTTAGTTTGTTTTGGGCCCTACCTACACAGAAGTTCTCAGGGGTTATGTCTGCCTCTGCACTCAGAAATTATTCCTGGTAGATTTGGGAGACCATTACAGGATGCCAGGGATCAAACTTGGGTTGAACGCATGAAAAATAAATGCCCTAAATGAGTGTTGTTCTTTTGCTCTGGCCCTTTGATGGTCATTTTTGTATTCTCACTTTGTGAAGCTCACCAACAACTCTGGTCAAATCCATTTTATTAATAAATCTCTAATTCTATTAAGGAAACTGTCCTTGATACTTTTGATTTGGGAGCCAGTAAGCTCAATTCCCTAGATTTTATTCTTTATTTGGGAGCCACACCAGGTGATACTTAGGAATTCCTCCTGTTTTTGACTCGGGCATCACTCTTGGTTGGGCTCAGGGAACCATATGGGGTGTTGGATATCAAGAGAAAAAAGCCATAATAAAGGAAATTTGTTTTTTTTTTTTCATTTTTTGTTTTGGGGCCCACCCATGTGAGACAAACGCCCTACTACTGTGCTATAGCTCCCAACCAATAACAGAAATTTCTAAGAGGTTTTCCAACCAGTCAATATGCCTGATAAGTGGTAGAGGCAACAGAGAAGTACAATAACATGGGGGCTAATAAAAAATATCCTGGGGGCCAGAGTGGTGGTGCAAGTGGTAAGGCATCTGCCTTGTCTGCGCTAGCCTAGGACAGACAGAGGTTCAATCCCCCAGCACCCCATATGGTCCCCCATATGCTCCCAAGCCAGGAGCAATTTCTTTGTTTTTTGGTTTTTGGGCCACACCCAGTGGTGCTCAGGGGTTACTCCTGGTTATCTGCTCAGAAATAGCTCCTGGCAGGCACAGGGGACCATATGGGACGTCAGGATTTGAACCAACCACCTTAGGTCCCGGATAAACTGCTTGCAAGGCCAACACCGCTGTGCTCTCTCTCCAGCTCCGCCAGGAGCAACTTCTGAGCACATAGCCAGGAGTAACCCCTGAGCGTCACCGGGTGTGGCCCAAAACACAAACCAAAACAAAAATTATATCCTGGATCTTGTCACGTTGTTCAACTTTACTGTGTGTTGAGGAAAACAAAATTTTTCTTGAAAATGAAAGCCTGTCACTCAATGGTGTGTACTTACATAAAAGTGTATTTTCCCTCCAATATAAATTTTCCTTCAGTTTAAGACACAATTGGGAGAGATCAGGGCCTATTTTCTTCTACAATTGTAATTCATATAGGTTATCCAGTTTTCTTATCATTTTATGAGATGAAGTACTACTTAGATTAGTAAAGTTTAACACTATGAAATCTAAAAAACATTTCTATGTCATCTCAGTCACTTTAGAAATAATCTTTCTACTTATGTCTACTCATTAAAATGGGCAAAATAAATTTTGAAATGTTTTGCAAAACTTACAAGAAATTCTAGTTAGTGTAAGACCATCAGTGATGGTTTCAAAGTATTCATAATAAATAAGGAGGAAATGAAGCCCAATGTATTTTAAAAACCTAATATAGACTTGGATAAGTGCTATACTTTCTCCATCCATTTTCCACACCCATTAAATCATTTTCACTGCAAAAATGGCCTTTTCAAGTTCACAGGTCCTTATCATATGGGGAGTAAATAACAAAAGGGAAGGTCAGGGATGGTAGTGTAAAGGCAATTTTTGCATTTTGGGTTAAAAAAAGCCAAATTTTGTGCAGCTTTTATTTTCTTCCAATAACACATTCCCTCAAGCAAAACTGATTAATTGGCTTAAGAACAAGGGTACAAATGGAACATCAAAGGACATTCCAAAATGTTGACCAAAAGATGAATTATCTGCTTCGAGTGACCATTATTTCATGCCTCAGAATCAGCAGATAAAAAACCTTCAGTATAGGCTGCCTGAATGTAAAGAAACCAATTGGAGAATGTGGTCCAAAGTGTTGTTGTCTTAATACTTTATGATGACATGCCATCCTTAAGGCAACAAATCCTGTTACACGCTGTCATTAAGATGCAATTCTACGGGGCCAGAGAGATAGCATGGAGGTAGGACATTTGCCTTGCATGCAGAAGGACTGTGGTTTGAATCCCGGCATCCCATATGGACCTCCGAGCCTGCCAGGAATGATTTCTGAGCGTAGAGCCAGGAGTAACCCCTAAGTGCTGCCAGGTGTGACCCAAAAAAAGACCAAAAAATAAATAAATAAAAAGATGCAATTCCACTGCATAAGTAGTTGAAAGTAATCACTGCAAGAACACAAATAAAATCTCTGCTGGTTAAACACCAAAGCATCTTCACACAGTACTCCACGTTGAAAGATCTAACTTTATTAGCAGTAAAAAGATAGGCACAAAGTGAATTCAAACCTGCTTACTTTTATTGAAACTAGCTCAACTGATTACAGAATGGCTTCTCCAATTGTTACGGAGTCACATACATTTTGAACCAAGGCAACTTGCCATCTGCCAACCCCAACTATCCATTTTACAAACATGCCATTAATCACAAGAGATGCCAGGAGGAGGATGTCTAAAGGCCCTGTGCAGTCCACCGTTGCAACCAGGAAAAAATAAGCAAACTCCCAACACATGTCCTACTGATAACTGATGGTGCTTGGCTGATATATTTCCAAGTATCATGCTAGGCAGCTTGAAAAAATGATGACAGATAACATATAGCTGATGCCTTCCTTTGAAAATATGTACTGTTAAGAATGCACATATTTTAAGTTACACATTCCATATGTGAAGGAACCACTGTGGTAAAGGGAGATTGCATGGCAAACAAACAGGAGGATATATTTTATGAAACATCTGAGTACAATTAAAGTTGCCACTTTATGTTTTTTTCAGGTTATTCATAGAAAGCATTCTTCACATTTTTCCCAATGTTTTCAATTATTGATCACCCAACAATGCAATGAAAAAAAGTGACTACAACAGGTTTCTTTGTTTCTTTCCTGTAACGATGACAGGTAATTTAGGTTTTTACTAGTCTGTCATTCTTAAACTCAGCAGCATTGACAAGAAATCCTTCATCATGAAAACAACAATCAAAATCCGGAGTCAGTATAAACAAGTGTCCAAGTGAGTTATTTTATGAAACTAGGTTCATGGGAATTTTTGATCAATGAAGTTTTTTGTAAAGACCTACTTCATTAGTCTTCATTAGAATATTCATAATCTAATGAAGTTTTTCTTTCTATACAGGGGACTTTGAAGGACAACTGACTTAAGAGGGTCAACAGAGATCACAGGCAATTGAAGATAAGACAAGGCCACCCTCCTGTCCTGAGGTGCCAATGCATAGATAGCTGGGAATCAAGAAAGATCCCCCAAATATTACATTCTTACACTACTGAAAGGATGACTCACTTGAGAGTGCTCCCAGAAACCCGAACATCTCAAAGGACCTCTTGTCAGTGCTATTTTTTTCAAAAGGCTGAACCTGTCATCTTTGTAAACATAATACACTGACATGAGTTTCTTGCAACTCTCAGAAGGATGTTGTGAGTTTTCTAAAGGATATGGGATTACCAATTGAGCCAAAAGGCTTTGATGTGAGGGGAAGGAGAGATGCAGGGAAAAGCTCAAAAGAATGTCAAGAACATCTCCTTTCCTCAAAGTACATGCACGTAGAAATGGCTACCACAGACTGGAGTATATGATACTTGCCACCTTTTAGAGTTTTAATGAACATCATTATGGCTCTCAGAGAGCGAGAGAGCAAAATTTCTAGTAGTGTGATATAATCAGAAAAGGAGGAACTAAATGGTTTGCTTTTTTATGTTCATGTATAGATATGGATCAAAAGAAGATCTGTTCAAGCCACTTCTACTATTGATTTTATTATCTGAGCGCTTTTCCTTATGGCTAAGAGGTGACAGGAGTCAGTCTTGAAAGGAGGGCTCTTTCCATTTCTATTTGAGATCCACTGAATCATTGAGGGGTAATGTGTAGCACGACTTAAAATTTCTACGACAAACTAGAAATCAGATACTCCCTCTTGTTCTATACACAGACAAATGCGCTCACCAACACACACACGCAATTTCTTTGAAAGGCAATCGGGAACAAAGCAAAACTCCTACTGGCTATGTTTTATACTTATATTCACAGAGTTACTCTGTAAGATGGTTCAAGTCAGTCAATTCCATTGAAAGAGAAGTGAGGGAGCCAGAGCAATAGCACAGAAGTAGGGTGTTTGCCTTGCCTGCTACCGACCTGGGACAGACTCAGGTTCGATCTCCGCATCCCATCTGGTCCTCAAAGCCAGGAGCAATTTCTGGCACAGAGGCAGGATTAACCCCTGAGCACTGCAGTGTGGCTTAAAACCCCCAAAGGAGAGAAGTGGGGTTGATTTCTTGCAGAGGGGGGACCTTTCATATGATCTAACGTTGCCCAGGAAGAAAAAATTTTTACAAAAGGCACAGTAAGAGAAGCAAGATAGAAATTCCTATCCTGGGACGAACTACTCAAGATATCAACATTTTTCAAAATATATAATGGCCCAGTCTGTGAAGATGCCTTCTCTTAAATTAGAGAGCTTTTTGTACATAAATGTTTTCCCAAGTAATCATTGGATTAGATATTAAGTATGTTCTGTGACATTGAAAAAGTTGGTTAATATTTCCAGACGTCATATTCCTCATCACTGAAATGAGCATTAATAAAATACAACTGATTTAGTAAGATTCTTTCTTGCCAAATTTTTTGGAATCATAATATGATTCCTTCTATGCCTCATGACATAACATATCAGGACTATTCTATTCATCAACTAATGCAGCCTCAAATTTCTACTCCCTACTCCTAACTAAATCTCCCAACACCTCCCACCCCCCAATACCCCAGAAAAACTGATGTTAGTAACATTGCCCACTGATTTGTCACCAGCCCAAAGAAGGGCAGACAGGTAATACTGAGCAGGGACCTTTAGTAATAGCATCAATTGTTTTTTTTTCCCAGATGGAACCTTCTAGGCACAAACCTAGAGTGATATCCTACTTGGTCCTGCCCTATATGTGCAATTCTTGCTGCTTTCTGACAGTATTCCAAAAATGAATTCACTAGCAGTGAGAAGAGGTAGCTAAGAATTCTGCTGCAGCCACCTCTCCCCCGACTATAGCAGAGCCATTTGGACTTCTGATACTACTATCTATTCCCTTGGAGGTGGCAGTTAAAGATGCCTTTTAAGGTGTATGCTAACAAGGTGAAAAAGAAAATGAGTTATTCCAAATTAGTCACCAGACATTCAAAGCAGTGAATCTGAAAACCAAAATATCTCATTTTGGAAATAACTGGTATTTTGAAACTGGTGACACAGCCAGTAAGATGTATGCTGGAGAAGATAAAAAAAAGCAGTTGGTGTTAGGAAAGGCAAGCACGCTATACAACAACCACAAAAGTCTGCCCACATCACCTCATGCAAGAATCCAATTAGGCCTCTGACAATCTAACTCCTTAAATGAGAGGAAGCTGCATATCACTCAGCTAATTTACTCTCCTAACATCTAAGAACAATATATTAATCGTCCAAAGACATCAACTTCTCCTGAGAATATATATGAATGCATGAACCTGCAGGAGGGAACCAAAATAATTCACTTCCAAAGCACCACTGAAATGAAGAAAAATATAAATTTCTGGCATAGGGCAGCTGGGAAGTTGGGAGGGAAAAGTAACTCCAGTATGCTTCCAGACCTCAAAATACACAATATGTTTTCTTCTCCAGCTTACACAGATCCCCCAAACTATTTCCTTTCATGAGCCTAAAGGAGCGTTCTCTCTGGATATGGTCTCAATGGTAACTCTACAGAACAGCACTTGCATAAATTCCTTTTCACCTTCCTACTCTCTACTTCATGTACAAACCATCTTCCAAACGTACTATGGTCTTCAATTTTAACAAAATGCGCCAGAATATGAAAATGCTAAACAAATTTAAGCACTTTAAATACACTGGTATATATACCAAGAGATTAAGAATTTGAGCATCTAGATAAATCTCAACAATAAGTTGTAGAGCATATTCTGGTTATCATGTCTTTAGAAGAGACTGGAGTTCAGAGAACATTATTTAAGTACAATATTGTTTCCATCAAAAGTCTCTTAAAAATCTCTCCCACTCTTGTTCTCATCCTCAAAATCAGAGCCAAAAGGGACACATGTTTAAAATCATTCTTGCTTTAAAACCACAGCTCTTGGCAAGGGCCTTCAGATGAGATATTCCACCATTTCGGCATCAGGTTCTTGTCCAAGAATCTGAAGGGGAGCTTTTCTTTCCAGGGTACTGGCGTGGAAAACAGGGCCATCTACATGGAAGAAATCGTTAGAACGTTTCAGAAGGTCAAAGCTCATATTTTTAGAGTCATTCCCCCACACCCCCCTACAAAGCCCAAGTAGCAAAGTGAAACTAGTCTGCAACTCCACTTTGCTCAAGTGAGAACTTCTCGCCCTTTACCCACCCCCATTCCTATTCCATGGCGATTTCTACTAGAAGTCAATCCATTTTTTCGCTGTGGTTTTTGGGCCACACCTGTTGGTACTCTGGAGGTACTCCTGACTCTGTGCTCAGAATTCACTCCTGGCTAGCTCGGGAGACCATCTGGGAAGCCGGGATTCAAATCACGGTCCTTCTGCATGCAAGGCAAAAGCACCTCTGTGCTAGCTCTCAGACCCAAAATTACTTTCAAATATTTTCTTTTTATTTTTTTTAGTTTTTGGGCCACACTAGGTGGCACTCAGAAGTTACTCCTGGATCTGTGCTCAGAAATCATTCCTGGCTGGCTCTGGAGTCCAGATGGTATGCCGGGATTCGAATCGACTTTGCCCTGAATCAGCTGCATGCAAGGCCAATGTCCTACTTCTGTGCTATCTCTCCAGCCCAGAAGTCAGTGAATTAGTGTCCTGATCTTTTCCTACAGGAATTTCAACTGCCAATGGTGGGTCATACCTCAACAGTAGGTGCCTACAAACCTATGACTAATGGGAAAATAAAACAAGCACATTCATTACCTGTCTTGTCTGAGCTGCAGGTCAAACTTGGAAGAGACAAACGACCCGGTGCACATCCGGCAGCTGGACCTGCAGAAGCCTCAGCCTGAGCCACAGCTGCATTTGCAGCTGGAGCTGGAGAAGCAGCCGCAGTCGAAACTGGAGCTGATGCCTGAGTCGCAGTCAGAGCAGAAGCTTGAGGTGTCGCTAAAGATGAAACCGGGGTTGAAGCTAGCGCTGGAACTGGCGCCAGAGCAGCCGGAGCCCCCTGAACAGCAGCCGAGGCAGCGGGGGCCACAGGAGCAGGAGCCACAGCAGCAGAGGCAGCAACTGGCATGGGAGCAGCGGCAGACGCTGGAGCCACAGCAGCAGCAAAAGCGGCGGCGGCAGCGGCTGGCGATGGCGCGGCCACGGTGGCAGTGGCGGGTGGCATAGCAATGGCCGCTGGAGCAGCAGCCACCATGCTGGTGTTGCTGGCAGGGGTAGCAGAGATGGTGGCAGCAGTGGCAGCGGAGGCGACGGGCGCAGGAACAGAGATTGCAGCCAGGGTGATAGCTTTGCCCGGTTCCGTGCCCCTGTCTGTCTGGGTGCTGCAGTCTCGGCTGCCTGTCTTTGAGTGAGCTGAGAACAGCACAGGCGAGGGGACAGAAGGGACCGACTCACTTCGGTAGTCTCCACCCAGGAGAATGCCTACAGAGGAAAGAAGAAGGAATATGGTCAAACTCTAGGGTATGCCAAATCAGAGATCTGTAAGGCGGCTGCCTTGCACACGCAGGCCTAGGACGGCCTGCAGTTTGATCCCCCCCAGTCTCCCTCTCATATGGTCCCCTAAGCCAGGAGCGATTTCTGAGCGTAGACCCAGATGTAACCCCTGAGCATCACTGGGTGTGCCCTCCCCCCAAAACACCAGATTTGATTATCTCTTCTTGTGGGGTGTTTAGGAGACATTGAAATAAAGGTATTTGTGTTTTGGCCAAGTATTCCTTTCTCAAGCACTTCTCCACTATGGCAAGCGAGTTCTGGTGGCTCCCCTCTGTTTCTTTTTGTTTGTTTTGGGGGTCATACCCAGTGATGCTCAGGGATTACTCCTGGCTCTGCACTCAGATATAGCTCCTGGCTAGCTCGAGGAAACATATGGGATGCTGGAGATCGAACTGCGATACGTCCTAGGTCAGCCACATGCAAGGCAAACACCCTACCACTGAGCCACCTCTCTGGCCCCTTCCCTCTATTTCTTATTCTCCGAACTCCAAAATAATGTGTTAAGACCTCTTTAAGTTGGGGCCAGTAGAGAATATAGCAATTAGGGTGCATGTTAGTACTGGGTCTGACACCTGTCACAACATGGTTTCCCCCAAGCATTGTCAACTATAGCCCTATAGGCCTAAAGCACTCAGGGGTGTTGTATGTATTAGTAACTTCAAGGCAAGAGCACTGACCTATCAGTCTAGTTGTTTGCCTCACAATGACCAGTGGAGGCCTCAATCTACTGAACAGTGCTTGGGAGGATTTTTTGTTTGTTTTGGTTTGGGGCCACACCTGGCAGCACTCAGGGGTTACTCCTGGCTCTGAACTCAGAAATTGCTCCTGGGAGGTTCAGGGGACCATATGGGATACCAGGGATCGAACCCGGGTCTGTCCTGGGTCAGCAGCATGCAAGGCAAATTCCCTGCTGCTGTGCTATCACTCTGACCTAGGGAGGATTTGAAAATAAGGACTAAATAAAATGCCCTGGGTATATGTTACGGTTTCTTTTTCCAACAGTGATTGCATTATATCACGTCAGAATGCTTCTACTTGGTTCCATGTATAACCAACATCATCTATTAATTGTCCCACAAATAAAAGGATTGAATAAATCAATCGTTGGTGACAGATGATAATAATTGTATGGTTTAATGTTCTTACAATGATTATAGCCCAGCAAATACCTTTACTACCCAAAATTGATTTTCAAAAGATGAAGTGGTAGGACAAAGAAGTAAAAATAAAAATACCAAAATCAAAATTGTTTTTGGTTTTTTGTTTGTTTTGTTGTTTTGTTTTTGGATTACACCCTCCAGCACTCAGGGCTTACTCCTAGCTCTGTGCTCAGAAATCGCTCCTGGCAGACTCAGGGGACCATACAGGATGCCGGGGATCGAATCCAGGTCCGTTCTGGGTCAGCCACTTGCAAGGTGAATGCCCTACCACTTGTGCCATTGCTCTGGGCCCTCTCAGTGACTTGTAACAGAGTGGCCGAGCTCCTGAACATGAAGCTCCCACGCACACACACACACACACACAAGCATTCCTTTCTGCAATCAGAAATATATGCTCCTTTCTAGAATCAAATACATCCCTTCTTTCCACTCCAGCCTGAAGCCAGCTCCACCAAGCTCACGTTTATGGTCCCGATGAATTGTTGAATGGGATTAATTACCCAGGCTTCCCTTCCAGCTCTTGTCATCCCGCTTTTCTTCCATGATTGGGGTCCCCGTCAGGGTGGAGGCATGTGAGAGCAACCCCGATCCAGCATTGGAAATGGACATCAGAGACTTTGCTGGCCGCATGGATGACAGCTGCTCCGTCTTACTTGGCTCCTTTCTGGAACGCTGCTGGAGTACTTTGATCATCGCGTCCTTCTCAATTATCTGGGCATGGAGGGTCTTAATTCTAGGTGTCGAAGACAAAGATCATGTAAAGATAATGTACTGAATTTATTGATTTTATGTTGATTTTTTATTTTTGAGGTCACACCCAGCAGGCTCAGGGGTTCCACCTGGCTCTGCACTCAGAAATCACTCTTGGCAGGCGCGGAGGACCATATGGGATGCTGGGGATCAAACTTGTGCCTGTCCCAGTTTGGCAGCATGCAAGGCAAACCTAACCACTTTGCTATCACTCCAGCCCCAATGTACTTGTTTTAATAGACTTACATTGCTAATATCTTTTCAACTAAGAGGTCGCTTACTTAGTTTCAAGACAAGGATCAGGATACTACTTTTTGGGGTACTTTTCTGTACACCCAAATGAATCCCACAAAACAGCCAGAAGCTGTTTAAACCTTACAAGATAAAGGTAACACACTGGTAAAGAGAAAACTGTATATATGATACTGAATCTATGTAATAAGTGCTATAAAGAAAGACCATCGATGAAAATAACTTAATGATACGAGAGGTTCTATAATGCGTTACAACCTTCAAACAAGAAGTAAATATGTGCAAGAGGCGCCGTATCTATAAGATACATCAGGTTTCCTAACTCAGGTTGACCAGATGTTTTTTTCAGAGGATTCTGCCAGAGCAGAGTTGAGGTGCAGTACTGGGGAAAGGGGGGTGAAGTGCAAATACCAACAGTTCAGCACTGACAGAGGGCAGATAGAAAACAATTACCAAGTCCAGCAGTGGAAGTAATATTGTTTGGAATTCCATAGCTAAAAGGCATGATCAATACAGAGGTCACTGCACCCTAAATTATAGACTGCTAAGAGTGTGGGGAAAGGGAGGCTATTATTATCAGGCTTCCTAGTCATTAGTAAGGATGTTTGCCTTTTTCTTTTTTGGTTTTTGGGTCACACCAGGCAATGCTCAGGGGTTACTCCTGGCTCTACACCCAGAAATCGCTCCCGGCAGGCTCGGGGGACCCTATGGGATGCCGGGATTCGAACCACCATCCTTCTGAATGAAAGGCAAACGCCCCACCTCTATCCTATCTCTCCGGCCCTCCCTTCTTTTTCCTTTTTCTTTTAAACTTTATTTATTGTTTTTGGGGCCACACCCGGTGGTGCTCAGGGGTTCCTCCTGGTTCTGCACTCAGAAATCACCCCTAGCTGGCTGGCGGACTATATGGGATGCTGGGAATCGAACTGGGTCCCTCCCAAAAAGGCTGCATGCTATCTCTCCAGCCTTGATGTTTGCCTTATTCTATTGACCTATCTGGTCTCTGTACCAACTTGTCAGACCCACCAGGGACCTCATCAACATTTTACCTTCCTTCCATGTCAAGGCACCGCTTGTTTGCCATCAAGATTTCTTCCTCTTCTTTCTGGATACGAGCTTCCAGAGCTGTGTCATAGCTGGTATTAGGAGAGTGGCTGATAACTGTAGTGTCCCTGAGGAAGGAAATCACAGTAATGATGATAAAGGAGCACAAATCAGTGAATGCCATTTCCTTCCTAAGTTGAGGATATTGCCTCAAATTGCCAAGTTGAAATCATGTTGATAAGAAACTGTTGATTTCTGGATCTGATAATATTTCAGGATCTGGATCTGATGAGAGCCTTGAAAGTGGGAGGCCATGTTTTGGTACCAAAGGTTATGAGCCGGAACATTGCTACAAAATTCAGTTAGAACTGAAATGAGATACACACAGGCTTCACAGTAAAACACACCCACTCAAAACATTTGTATGAGATTCTCCAGGTATATGAAGATATAGCACCATAAAGTCTCAACCCCTGCAAACTTAGGGCACCCTCAGAGAAACCCATAACGAACACTCAGACCCATAATGCTGAGCCCCAAACCCTGCGTGCCCCACAATTCTGGGCCATGTACCACTTCTCTCTGGCTGCTCTATAAAGGGGATTCCCTTCTACTGCTGGCAACTTCTAGAACACAAAGCAGAGACAACTTCACTCCTCCCACAAACACTAACACCAAGGGTTTCTGGTCTTAGTAGCTTTTTTTTGGTTTTTGGGTCACACCCAGCAGCGCTCAGAGGTTACTCCTGGCCCTATGCTCAGAAATCGCTCCTGGCAGGCTCGGGGGACCATATGGAATGCCGGAATTCGAACTACCATCCTTCTGCATGCAAGGCAAATGCCTTACCTCCATGCTATCTCTCCGGCCTCTGGTCTTAATAACTTAACTCAGATACCTCCACAATTCCCCTCTCAGCAATTGGGATCACGAGTTATTTACTTGTACACACACTGAAATAGCATGTCAGTGGACTAACAATGTTAGATTGACATATTAGAAAGTAAATAAATATAAATATAGTGTATGTATAGAATATATATTATACTATCTATATTCCATATTGTATATGGACTATATAATATATATTTATATGTTATGTATTTAAAATTTTATGTTATTTATATATAAATGTAATTATAAATATATATATACATACATGAAATAAATATAAAGAAATAGTTCAGATCTCAGACATTGGAATCTGAATCTCAAATCATAGTGACCGCAAATCTTTAAAAACAATCTTAAACAAAATTTTTTTCGGGCCACACCACTTGATACTCAGGGGTTACTCCTGGCTAAGTGCTTCAGAAATTGCCCCTGGCTTGGGGGGACCATATGGGACGCTGGGGGGATCAAACAGCAGTCCTTCCTTGACTAGTGCTTGCAAGGCAGACACCTTACCTCTAGCGCCACCTCACCGGCTAAATTTTTAAAAACAATAAAGAAACAAAGGAATTCAGATGCTCCAGAAGACATGGGTGCTGGGCCTGCCAAATCATCAAGCTCAAGCAAAGCCTAACCCTCATGGATGAGAAACTTACAATTATGCTCCATGTAATAACCATGAAAATAAGGCAATCACTGGAAGAACTGTTCAACCAACTGAAAGATTGACCCAGAGCATCAGAGACCATAGAAATGGAACTGACAGAGTTAAAAAATATAATAGTCCACATTCAACAGGCAGTGAATTGTATCAATGATATTGAAGACAAAATACTGGCTATCACTAGGAATGAAGTGACAAAAGAGAAATGAATGAATGGAAGATAATGTAAGATTCGTAATAGAGAGCCTGGAGAGATAGCACAGCGGTGTTTGCCTTGCAAGTAGCCGATCCAGGACCAAAGGTGGTTGGTTCGAATCCCGGTGTCCCATGTGGTCCCCTGTGCCTGCCAGGAGCTATTTCTGAGCAGACAGCCAGGAGTAACCCCTGAGCACCGCCAGGTGTGACCCAAAAACCAAAAAAAAAAAAAAAAAAAAAAAGATTCGTAATAGATACTAGCAAGAGCAATAATCTTGGAATCATAATAATGCTAGAAGTAGAGAGAAAAAGTAGAATAATGCCTGGCCAAAGAAATAGTCCCAAGAACTTTCCTGATCTCTGGAGAGAAGCCCCCACACAAATTCAAGAAGCCCAAAGAATACCCAACATGAGAAAGGAACTCTGCTCCACAGCTTGTGGGAATGCTGCCTGGTCCAACCATATGAAAACAGTATGAAGGGTTCTCAGTAAACTCAGAATTGAGCTGCCATATGACCCAGAACCCCTCTCTTGGGTATCTATCCACAGGACAGAAAAACACTGATCCAAAAGAATTTATGCCTATCACTATTCATTGCAGCATCCAGTGCAAAAGCTAAGACTTGGAATCAACCTAGATATCCAACAACAGACAAGAGGATAGTGAAGATGTGGTATATAGACAAATGTCTCTCCCGCCCCAGCCACAGTTGTTTAGATTGAGCTGGGTTCAACCATCCACTCTTTATAGATGTTTCAATATTCTAATATGCTTTTATCTACAGAAGCAGATGCAGAATGCATTTGGAAGCCAAGGACTCCCACTACAGTGATCACTCTAAAATTTCTAGTGTCTTTTTTGGGGGAAGGGGCCACACCCGGTGAAGCCCAGGGGTTACTCCTGGCTATGTGCTCAGAACCATATGGGACGCTGGGGATCAAACCAAGGTCCGTCCTGGATTGCTTTGTGCAAGGCAAACACCGTACTTCTGCGCTATAGCTCTGGCCCCACTTCATTTATTTTTTACATCAGCTTGGGATATCTGAACCTTGGTCAATTTTTTTTACTAATCATCTCATCCTAATAGAAGCATAGCAATTTAGATGATAATGTGTATCTGAAGCCACCTGATGTTCAGAAACAAAAGAATAAACAGAATAATCAACTAACAGGACCTTATTAAAACCTTCTGAAAATACATTGAAAATTATTCTTTTATGCCATTTTTGTTCTTTTGTTGCTATTGTTTTGGATCACATCCAGTGACACTCAGGGGTTACTCTTAGCTATGTGCTCAGAAATCGCTCCTGGCTTGGGGACCATATGGGACACTGTGGATCAAACCAAGGTCCATCCTGGGTCAGCTGAGTGCAAAGCAAATGCCCTACCACTGCGCTATTGCTCCAGCCCTCTATAACTCTAATATTTTTTGTTCACCGTGCTTCTTGAAGATAAAAGTTGGCTGCCCTAGTTATGCACTGCACTGCCTATTAAGATAATGTTTTTTTGGGTGCACCCCCAGTGACTTTCAGGGGTTACTCCTGGCTATGCACTCAGAAACCGCTCCTGGCTTGGGGGACCATCTGGGACGCCAGGGGATTGAACCGTGGTCCATCCTAGGTTAGCACATGCAAGGCAAATGCCCTACCGCTTGCATCACTGCTCCAGCCACTAAGATGTCTTGACAATTTTTTTAATCTTAAAACGATTTTTATTTTTATATATCTTCATGTAAGCACCATGATTACAAGTATGTTTGTAACTGGGTTTCAGTCATAAAAAGAACACCCCTTCACCAGTGCAATGTTCCCACCACCAATGCCCCCCATCACCATCCTCCCCCAACCCCTGCCTGTATTTGAAACAGGCGTTCTATTTCACTCACTCACTACCACTGTCATGATAGTTGCTAGTCTAATTATTTCTCTAACTTCACTCACCACTCTTTGTGGTGACCATCTTATTGTGAGCTGGCCCTTCTAGCCCTCACCTCTATTGTTTCTGGGCATTACTAAAATGATGTCTTTTGTTTTTCTTAAAACCCATAGATGAGTGAGACTATTCTGTGCCGTAACAAATATTCTAATATTTTCACTTGAGTATGCCTGCTATTATGACCTAATGTTTATGCCCAATGCCCATAACACTGGAATAGGCAACTACATTTCATAGACTCTTGCTACAGTGCTCATTCATTAAGTTATTGTAATTTATTTTCAATTAAAGATCGTTTACTATTATATCATAATGCTCATGGTTTCAGTTTGCTTCTGGAAAGGAATCTGGATGCTCAAGACCCCATTAGGTGCTACTTCATGGTGCAGACTCCTTTTACAGTGCTCTTTGCCACACTGCTTAGTATTCTAGACTTGAAAATTATGATTGTTTTAAGAATACTCGATGCACAATCTAACTCGAGAAGCACTTTTTCAGTAAAGTTACCCTTATCAATGATGAGCTATCTGCCTAGAAAATAAAAAACCTTTCCATCTGACTTGCTGGCTTTATATTTTTAAGCTTTTTGACCCAGTCCACCTTTATCAGTTTTTCAACTGCAACCTATGGATCCATGTTCATTGTCTGTCTGTGTGTGTATGTATTGACCACCTCTGCCTGTCTAGTGTCTGCCTGTAATATGCATGTCTGTGTTGTATATAGTCCTTCCCCCTTTTATATAAAACCTTTCCTGCCCTCTCTTCTTACCACTTCACAAATCCTTTTTTATCTTTTCTCTCTTACCCCTATCTGATTTTTCCTTCTCTACCCACTTTTCACTGTTATTAACTCCTTAGGAACTGGATTGTTCCACCCAACCCCAATTAGGTGCTAGCTCCCAAGACAGCTTCCCAACCCACCTTGCCTCAGCCCAGGAAGAAGCTGCCACTGCTGCTGCTGCTGCTTTGCTCTTGGTGGCTTCTTTTAGACATCTCCATTCGCTGTGGACTGTTGCTTGCGACCGGATCCAGTTTTTGAGAAACCAACTCAGGGACACTCAAGGACATGTCTTCATCTATGACTGCTGGGAGCCACTTTTAGACTCCACAAGAGCATGTCGCAGGCTGAATGAAGCTGTGCTCCAGATTTTATTCACCCCTCCCGAGACTATTTCAAAAAACTTAAGAAGGAATGTATATTTTCTTTGTATATTTCTTTACATGTATTTCCTTAATAGGTATGATTCTTTTTGTGTATTTTCTAATGTAGATATGGTTTTCCCCATCCCTCTTTTGGATTTTTTTAGTAGGAAATTCTAGTAGATAAATTTCTCTTAGGTTCTGAGTCCATGTTAGAACCATGTTATAGGAATTGTTTAGCTTGTTAAATTTACCCTCATATACACCAGTAGGGTCATGTGGCATTGTTCCTTTTTTCATAGCACATTAAAATGGGGACATCTTACATATAGAAAGGTCTTATCTAATATGGATAGAAACTCAAATTTTATCTTGCAGTGGAGCCCTTTCACTCCGAACATTTGACATAATGACTTGACTTAGGTTTCAGTTGATTGGACATTGGCAATTTACCCTTGAACCTTGGATCCCATCTTTGGAACTGGCAGAGTTTTCTGCACCAGGACCAGAAATTGAACTTCTACAGGGGTGGGAGTAGGGGGAAGGCCCTAATACTGCCCCGCACCAACTTGCTCCGCATTTTATTCAACCCTCCCTAGACTATTTCAAAGGACTTAAATGGGGTATGCATGTTTATTTACTTTATATATTTCTTTAGATTTAGATGTGACATTCTGAAGATGTGGAAACAGCAACAACTTGCTTTCAGGACAGGGTTCCCTGCACCACCACCTAACTGAGATGAAATGAGAAGACACTCCATGACACCCTGATTCGACATAGATTCTGTACAAAAAAAATCCCAAGATATCTAATCATAGAAACCTGCCTGCAACAACTGTGATTGAGGAGAATTTTTATTGGAACAATTTTTATTGGGACCATGAATTTTCATTGGGACTTTGGGGTTAGCCAACTTGGTATGCCTGGAGCCTGTAACTGGTCTTATGGCAGGATGTTTCATGGGTAGGGTCTCCCTGTTTTTAGGCCAACGGTTTTTCCTTTCTATTTTCCCCAACTGCTTGTGCCTTTGCAAAAAAACTGTCACAACTCTCCTTTGTTGTGTTTTTTTTCTTGTTTTCTTTTAAATAGGAGCTCCCTCCTTTTTCATAGAATCTTATTCCATGGATTACTTTTTTTTTACCTCAAATTTCTGCTTTATTTTGTATAAAATGGGTCTGTTTTCTGGCAGGCCAGTGGACGAAGGATGGTGGTAAAAGATGGACTCTGGGATCATTGGTGGAGGGAGGTCATCACTGGTGATGGGAATGGCCTTGATTCATGGTATATCTGGAATTAAACTATGAAGGACTTTGTAGATCACAATGGTTTCAATATAACAAAAATAAAAATAAAAAGGGCTGGAGAGAAAGAGCACAGTGGTAGGGCGTTTGCCTTGTGCAAGGCCGACCTGCAATGGGACCAGGTTTGATTGCCATCATCCCATATTGTCCCCCGAGAATGCCAGGAGTGATTTCTGAGTGCAGAGACAAGACTGACCCCAGAGTGCCACTGGGTGTGACCCCCAAAACAAACAAAAATAAAGAAATAAAAAAACAAAAGAAAGTAAAGAATAGCCAACAAAATAAATGCAAACAAATAGTAATTTAAATAATAAAATCAAAAGACAAATGTAGACTACTTAATACAGATGACAGCAGACAGCAAGAGAGAAAAAAACCCTCAAATACAAAGAACACACTGTTAAGAATAGCAACAGGCCTTCCATAGGATATTTTACTTGCCAGAAAGAGTAGAATGTCATATTCAAAATACTGAATGAATCATAGGAGATAGCAGCATTTGTGGCAATTAAACCAATCCTCAATAATAACTGAAAGACCACCTATAAGAGACAGACTTACTTACATCAGACCAAATAGCATTTAATATTTAAGGAGGTAATTAAAGACAGTGATGGACACTACCTATTGTTTAAAGAAACAATAGATCAAGAAATACTGGGGCCGGAGAGATAGCATGGAGGTAAGGCGTTTGCCTTTCATGCAGGAGGTCATCGGTTCGAATCCCGGCGCCCCATATGGTCCCCTGTGCCTGCCAGGAGCAATTTCTGAGCCTGGAGCCAGAAATAACCCCTGAGCACTGCCGGGTGTGACCCAAAAAATCACCAAAAAAAAAAAAAAGAAAAAGAAATACTGTTATCAGGGCCAGAAGGACGGTGATTGGAACTCCGGCATCCCATGTGGTCCCCTGAGCCTGCCAGGAGTGACCCAGAAAAAAAAAAGAAATACTGCTATCAACACTTATGCACCAAATTAATGTCCCCAACAGTTAAAGCTTTGCTAACAAACCTAAATACATTGATAGAAACACAATAGTAATGGAAGATTTCAACACTCCACATTAACTGCTAGAATGATCAAAGAAATGAAATATCAGTAAAGACATGAGATTAAATGAGGAAATAAAAGAAATGAGGTTGTTGTACATATACAGGGTTCTTCATCTCCCCAAACAAGAAAGACTATTTTTCTCAAGTACACATGGAACATTATTCTCTAAGATAGATTACATAATAGTGGATAACTCAAGCATCTATATTTATACAAGAGAAATTTTACAAAGCATCTTCTTAGACCATAATGCCATGAAAGTAAAAATTTAAATATAGGAAAAGTATGGAGAAAACTTTCAATACATGGAAATTGAACAAAAACAATATTAATCAGCAACCAGATCAAAGAGAAAATCAGGTGAAAATAAAAAGATTCCTTGAAACTAACAACAATGAAGACACATGCTATCAGAATCTTCAGGATACAACAAAAACTACCAAGGAGGAAATTCATAGCATTCTAGGCCAACATTAAGAAAGAAGAAAAAGTCCAAATTAACAACCTAAACACGTATCTTAGAAACTCTGGAGAAAGAACAATAACAAACAGTAAAAATGAAAGCAGACGTTAACAATGTAGAAATTAAGAAAAGAATTAATAAAACCATTGAGTTTTTTTCTTGGAAAAAATGACAAAACCATGATAAATCTTTAGCTAGACACATAGGAACAAAAAGTGAAAATGTTCAAATAAGTTGGATCAGAGATGAAAAGGGATCATTTACAATGAACCTTTGATCAATTCAAATATAATGAGAGTTAATAGAAGCAACTTTATGATATTAAGCTAGAAAACTTACAAAATGAATAGATTCTTAAGAGTCACACAATCTCCCAAAGCTGAAAATGTGGAAGTAGAAAGCCCAGCAGAGCATTTACAAGTTATGGAATCAGAAAAATAATTATTTAATCCCCAAGAAAAATAAGTCCTGGTCCTTTTAGTTCACTGGTGGGTTCTATCATACATTCCAAGATTTACTACCGTTACTCAAAAAGCTCTTCCCAAACAATGAAGACAAAGGAACCCTTTCTAGCACATTCTATGAAGTTATTAGCATTACACTAATAACCAAAATAGAGAAAGATTTCCAGATAAGAAAATTTAAGAACAATCTTATCTCCCTGATGGATATTGATACCAAAATTATTTATAAAATCTTATCTAATAGAATCCAACTACATTATATAGCCTGATCAAGCAAGTGGTATTCATCCCAGGGATGTAAGGATGGTTCAACATATGCAAATCAATGAACACAATATAGCACATGAATAAGAGAAAAACATGAACACAAAATGAAGTAAGTTGTACCTCTATTGTATGTTGTCTCAGGGGAAAAACCCACAAAACCAGTAGTATCCCAATAATTAATACTGATGGACAAAGTTTGGGAATACAAGGGCTGTAAAAAAAATCAATCTTTTTTTTTTTTTTTTTTTTTTGGTTTTTTGGGCCACACCCGGCATTGCTCAGGGGTTACTCCTGGCTGTCTTGCTCAGAAATAGCTCCTGGCAGGCACGGGGGACCATATGGGACACCGGGATTTGAACCAACCACCTTTGGTCCTGGATCGGCTGCTTGCAAGGCAAACACCATTGTGCTATCTCTCTGGGCCCAAAAATCAATCTTTTTTAAGAGATACTTTTATGCAGTCAGAAAAGTGGTCAGAAAAAATCTGAAAGATCTCCCCCCAATTTCAGCTTCAAATATATTTGATGATTTAATTTTTTAAATACAATTTTAAATCTCTCTTTTTTGTGTGTCACACCCTGCGGCATCCTGTCTCTACACTCAGCTATCACCCCTGGCAGGCTTGGGGGACCATATGGGACGCGGTCTGTCCTGTGTTGGCTGCATGCAAGGTAAACACCCTGGCACTGTGCCATCTCTCAGGCCCCTAAATTTCAGCCTTCTTATCATCATATGCCCTATTTAAAATTTATAAAAGAGTCAGAGCAAACTCTGTCAACACTTATCAGATTATGCAAATATCAGATCAATCATCCTGCAATATTTGTTCATCTTCGAAAAATAGGATATGAAGTGTAAAACTATGAACACATAAACTCTAGAGAATATGAGCATATGATATGGTTCAGCTTGTGAACAGGACTTTAGTGTAGGACTTTCCTAGTACCAAAGCACTTCACTGCGATGCGGGTTCACCCCACAGACCCAAGTCGGAGACCTGCAGCTCAAGTAGCTTCAGTTTACATATGGGGTTCAGCCTCCTAAGGACTCGGCCTTGGCTCCCTGCAGAGCACAAAGCCAGAGAAGAGCACATGGTGTCAATCTTCTCATTGAAATCATTTTTTAAAATAAAACAAACATCACTGGGGGTACCCAGACAGCACAACTTAAAAAAAAAAGGTCCGGATGGTCAGAGGCAGTCAGGTGCTTTATTTTTTTAATTGTTTAATAGTAAAGCATAATAAGTTTATTTGGGAAATGAGAGAATAGAATGAACAATAAAGTCAGGTACTCAGAACATGGACTTGTTCAGTGTGGAAAACAGAGAATATACATTCCCAGTTGATCTGTTGCAAATATCCAAGATGGAGCATATATGTCATAAAGAAAAAAATACATGAGATTCAGGGAAGTGGGGCAGTCCCCTCAAAAGTGGAAATGGCTGTACAGTGCACATCTCAAAGGGAGATATACACTCCTTCCCCTCCCTAGTTTTCCCAAATTGCCTCTGCAAACATCCCACTCAAAATATACGATAAAGGAGTAGCTGGTGATTGTCAGGCTCAGGGCACAGACATCAGAAACAATCCTAAATTCAACCCACCCTTTGAAACTGCTTTCAGTTTAAGTCAGGCATCCGTGTCATTTAGCATTTTACATTTCTAGAAGACTCACCCCAGGTTTCCAATGCCAGAAGCACTGATAACGTTTTCCAGCCCTTCCCCCCCACAAAACAAACAATAAAAAAAACCCAAGTCTCAAAGACTGCTTGGGGGTAAAGCAAATTTAAGGAACTTTGAACTTTCTGGTGTGGTGCCTACAAGTCTGGGGCTTTTAAGGGGGTGGTGGCTACAGAGAAAATGATTCTCCGGATGCACACATACACAGCACAAATGCCACAGGAAGACTGAGACCCCCCCTTGCCCCTAGACCCAAAAGGCTGTCCTCAGGTACATGCTACATCTTATTCCCTTAGGAGGTGTCACAACTCACTGTAAGGCTTTGTGAAGTGAAGTAAGAGACTGCCTAGAATTTAACATAATGCAAGGCATTGCTTGTTTGGGTTTTCCCCCTAGAAATATATGTTTTTAAATGAAAGGGCACATACAACCCACTTAGAGGGATGAGCTACATAAAAGAATGGTAATATATATGGCCTGGAGCAGTGGAGCAAGCGGTAGGGTGTTTAGAACCATGGTTCCATCCCTCTGGGCGCCCCATATGGTCCCCCAAGCCAGGAGCGATTTCTGAGCTCAGGGCCAGGAAAAGCAAAATTAAATAAATAAATAAATAAATAAATAAAAATGGTAATACACAAAGCAAGTAAACAAGAGGGTTAACAGTCAAATTCACAGTTTTACCTAAGGTGCAAGAATTGTAAACTTTTCTCTCCCACCCCCAAAAGATATCTTTTTCAGTAACACACAAGTATGCAAAAACAAAAAACAAAAAACAAAAACAAAAGCAAAAAAAAATCCCTCATTTCTAATTTGGTCAACTCTTTAAAAAAATCACTTAGGGACAAACATTGAGATTTCAGATATCTGCATCCAAACCAACTGCACCAGTTCTGGGTTTGTGTTGTTATTTGGTACAAAAATTACCTGTAGCACTTCACAAAAATGTCACGCTCCTTCTGTGCTTAATATTATCACCTGTCGCTTTCTGAAGGGCTGAGCTGTTACCTGCTTGGAGTTTGCACGTCTGTCCTGCAACACCTTTGTGGCCCCAAAGAGGGAAATCAAGATTTTTTTGCCATTTGGTCCAAAAAGTGTGCATTCCTGAGAACATTGTCATCGTAGTTTCTCTTTTGCAAAATGCTGCTCGATGGCTATCGACAGGACACTGGTCTTTTTCCTTCCAATTGGGGGATCAGCTGTGAAAGTTTTCTAAAGGTCTACACGGAGGGGTACAGAAGCCTGGAGGCCCCGTAGGCCTTCTGGGTGCTCAGCACGCTGGAGGTCTTGTCCTCCCTGGGACTCAGGAACTGGGCTTTGGGGGACCCAGGGACCCCCAATCTTGGGGGAAGGAGGTCTGTGACAATGTTGATGCATGGAGGCTAGAGCGTGGCATCTAGGCAACTTGCAGAAATTTCTCGACAGTGTCAACCAGGCATGGGGCCCCCCTGCATCCCCGTATCTAGTAAAGGACTGTTTCAGGATTTTTTCTGGAAGTCCGACGTCGGGGCTGCCGTCCTGGCCGGGCTACTTCTTGGTCTTGGTCTTGGGGTACACGGCCACCGTGCCTTTGGTGACCAGCTGCCAGGCCTGGTAGGTGGTGACGGGGTCCAGCTGCGGGATCCCCTTGGCGACAGGCTGCTGGGTGGCCTCGGGGTGCGGCTGGGGCATCAGGTTGAGCAGCTGCATGAACTGCACCCTGTCGTCGTTGTCGGGGACAGGTGGTACGGATGGCGGTGTCAGGCGGAGGCCGCGGACTGTACCCTCCTCTGGGGGTACTATCACATCATCTGGGGGGGCGGCCATGTCATCTGGGGGGGCCGCCACGTCGTCCGAGGGGGCCGCTGCCGCCGCCTCCTCATGGGTGTGCAACTTCCAGTGCTCCACCAAGCTGTCCCTGTCGGGGTAAAGGAAGCCGCAAGACATGCAGGTCTTGTAGGGCGACACCACGGTGGGCAGCTCCTGGACGACAACGTCGTTGACGGTGGCCAAGCTGTCGGGCTCGGGCTCGGCCTTGGCCTTGCGCTTGTGGTGCGCCCGGGTGGAGTGCTTGCGCAAGTGGCTCTTGAGGAACCAGGGCCTCTTGAAGCGTCGCGGGCACAGGTGACAGCTGTAGGTGTAGGCGTTCTTGTGCGTCCGGACATGCGCCTCCACGTCGAAGTTGGTGGGGAAAGTCTGGCCGCACACCTCGCAGCTCAGCTCCCCGTCCTCCCCAGCCTCTTTCTCCTCCTCCTCCTCCTTCTCACACTCGGAGGCGGTGCGCGGCCTCTTCTCCAGGGGGTGCACCAAGGGCTTGCACAGCTTAGGCCTGTGAAGCTCCAACACATGTTCGTCGAGGGTGCGGGCCTGGGAGAAGGTCTGGGTGCAAAACATGCAAGTCAGGCCCAGCGGCTGCTCCGGCTGTGCCACTGCACCGGCAGCGCCTTGGGGGGGGTCAGCGGCTGGAAAAGGGTCCGAGGGCTGCGACTTATTCTTGAACAGCACCTCCTCCACCGTGGTGGCCAGCTCGGCACAGTCCAGCAGCTTGGCCTCAGCCATGAGTATCCACCAGGGTGGGCAGACTGAGGCTCACGTCGGGCAGGATCACGCCCCCAAAAGTCGCGGCTCCCGAATTTCTCCTCCCCCAGCAGCAGGATGGGGGGCCAAAGGGCCTTACCCAACAAGGTTCTTACCCAACAAGCAGGTCCACACTAGCCAGGCAAGTCCTCGAGGTCCCCAGCTGACAAGTGACTCCTGGAACCAGGTCTGAACTGCACCACCTCCGAAGACGGGAAAAGGCCCAGGTGAGGCCCCTAAAATGCCCGGCTCTAAAATGCGCGGGTGATTCTGGGGTGGGGATCCTTAGAGACGCAGGGCACTGCACATCTTGTGCAGGGCAGGGGGACGCACACACAGGGAACTGTTGGCGTGTGATACGGTGGTCCCAGAGGGAAGACCCCCGCTACCAAGCCTCAACGGCTTGGTAAATCCTCATCTCCACTTAAGCACCAGGATGGCCAACGGGTTGGAAGCTGTGCGGTTGCCGGTCATAAAAAAAAAAGAACACCCCTCTTCAGCAGTGCAACTTTCCCCACGCCCAAACCCATCCCCCTATGACTCCGCCCCAACTCCGCCCTGACTAGGTGTCTATCATCTTGCAGGGGTCCTCAAACTTTTCCAACAGGGGGCCAGTTCACTGTCCCTCAGACCACTGGAGGGTCCCCAAACCCATCCCCCTCTGACTCCGCCCCAACTCCGCCCTGACTAGGTGTCTATCATCTTGCAGGGGTCCTCAAACTTTTTCAACAGGGGACCAGTTCACTGTCCCTCAGACCCCTGGAGGGTCTGACTATAGTAAAAACAAAACTTCTGAACGAATTCTTATGCACACTGCATATATCTTATTTTGCAATGAAGAAACAAAACAGATACAAATACGTGGCCCGCGGGGGATAGTTTGAGGACCACTGTGAGCTTTCTCCCAAACATGGTCATAATATTGCTAGCCTGTTTCTTTCTCTAACTGCACTCATCACTCTTTACATATATAAATATAATATAAATAAACAAACATAAATATAAAGGGGTAAGCTTTATATTCTGGGTCGGCCCTTCCAGCCCTCAGCTCTACTGTCTCTGGGTGTTATGACAATAATCAGGGCCAGAGCAATCACACAGCGGGTTAACACCTTTGCCTTGTACCTAGCAGACCCAGGACGAACCTTGGTTCTATCCTAAGCCAAGAGTGATTTCTGAGCTCCTAGCCAGGAGGAACCCCTCAGTATCACCGGGTGTGGCCCCAAAACAACAACAACCATTAAATAATGAGACCCAAACTTTAGCTCTGAAAACTCAAAATGGCCTTTGATGTTGGTAGGCTTGGAGGCAGGGGTGATGACATGGGAACATGGAGGAAGGTCGACACTGCTGGAGGGGTTAGTCAGGAAACATTTTATGAGTGAAACACAACTCTAAAGAACTTTCAAGGGGCCCGGAGAGATAGCACAGCGGCGTTTGCCTTGCAAGCAGCCGATCCAGGACCAAAGGTGGTTGGTTCAAATCCCGGTGTCCCATATGGTCCCCCGTGCCTGCCAGGAGCTATTTCTGAGCAGACAGCCAGGAGGAACCTCTGAGCACCGCTGGGTGTGGCCCAAAAACCAAAAAAAAAAAAAAAAAAAAAAGAACTTTTAAAACCACAATGGTTTCAATAAAAAATTAAAGTATGCGGCCGGAGCAACAGCCTTGCATGCATTAGACCTGGGTTCAATCCCCAGTGTCCCATATGGTCCCCAAACCTAAAACCCAGGAGCAACCCCTGAAAGTCATTGAGTGTGGCCCAAAAATAACAAAACAATTAAAGTATATTGTAATTATATTGGTTTTAAAGAATATCAGACAACAGACCTACAAACAATAAATTGTCATTGCTTTATTATACATCAAATGCGAATGAAGATGTGAAGATGTGAGAACTCCAGACATATCTTCTAATGCAAGTTAGCTAAAAATTCTCTTAGTCTGAGGACTTGTCAGTGCACATTAGGACTAATAGGAGAATGAGTTTCCCAAAATGATCTACCTTTGACACTAAAAAGAGTAAACAGAAAGTACTTCAATGGATCTCAATATGCTGAATTCAGAATATTTCAGCATCTCAAGTCTATACTTCTTCAAGTGCAATTTGTTTGTTTGTAGCCCTACTGGCAATGGCTCTGAAGTTGCCAAAATGCACTAGAGAAAGGGGAGTGTTTTATAAAACTTGAGTTTTGTCTATAAATCATTTTTGTGACAAACCCAATCTTTTCTAATTTCTCTGTGCTCTTTATATGGAGAAATGAAACTAATAATTATTATACCTATGCTTCATGGGTTTTGGTGGTAGCAGGACAAAATAAATCATACAATCAGAGCAAGAAACACTTAAAAAAGTTCTATTTTCAAGAAAAATAAGAAGAACAACATACAAAAGATTGGTTGAAAGTATTTCAGCTCTTAAAAGTGCCTGCTGTCTAACAGTCTGCATGCAGGGCAGATCACTCTGCATTTAATGTTATGCTGAAACTAGTGGACGCTCCACATCAGCCTGACATCAATGAAAGAAATGCACAGAATCCAGAGTCTTTAAATATAAAAGTCTGATACCAACTATAGCTAAAGTGTGAAAAAGTTTCACCGGGACCTTGAGAATGACTGGAGTTGGATACACTGGTATGCCTGGAACCCAGAGTCTCTCTTATGCCAATAAACTTCTGGGGTGAGGCCTTTTTGTAATCAGGTCAAGGATTTTTTTTCCCATTTGCTCCATTTTTCTGGACCTATGCAAACATTGGCGATTGCCACTATCACACCTTTACTATATTTTTTTACTCTTATCCTTTAAGGAAAAAAATACAACTTACCGAACTTAAAAACAAATTACTGTAGTAGAATGCCTGTCTCGAATACAGGCAGGGGATGGGAAGGGGGGAGGGGGGAATGTTGCACTGGTGAAGGGGGGTGTTCTGATTATGACTGTAACCCAAATATGATCATGTTACTTAAATAAAAATATATTTAATAAAAAAAAGAAAGATAAAGATAAAATAAAATAAAATAGAAGACATCAACTTCAATATCTACACCAAAATAAAGATGTCAAAAAAATAAGTGGAATAAAAAGTGCCTGCTGTTTATGGACACTGTGGAGCTGAGAATTAAGTTGGTCACTGGGGGGGGGGGCATACAAACAGGGAGTCAGTTTGGCTTCCTGCCACTCTCTCCGTATAAACGTCCATTTAGGACCTCGGATCCCTCCTCGATAATTAATATGGAAACTGAGCTCCTCTCAATAGAACCTGAAAATGTGACTTACGTAGTGATTCCCCATAGAAATGCCAACAATCTTCCTTCTAGTATCCTGAAGCTTCTAAACCACTAATTTCAAAAAAAGCAAAAAGCAAAAATAAAGTGTTAGAAGAAGCAACATGACCTTCTCTATCTTGAACAATCTGAAACTACCTCTCTACCATCATCATCAGAAAGATGCTGAGCCTCAAAACTCAACTTACCTCCCCCAAACTCTCAATCTTTGAATTTGAGTTCTCCAAATTCTCATTTTTAAATTATAATTTCTGATAATTATTCCTCCAGTAACCTATTCTTTTCCTGACATTAACCCTGTACCATATTACTTACATTGTTTTATAGAATATCCTCACGATCTCCTAATTAATACATCTAGTGGTCTTCTTTATTTAAACACTTATTTATTTATTTATTTTGGTTTTGGGGCCACACCTGGCAAGGTGTTCATGGGTTATTCCCGGCTCTGCATTCAGAAATCGCTCCTGTCAGGCTCAGGGGAACATACAGAATGCAGGAAATTGAACTCAGATCCATCCTGGGTTGGTGGAGTGCAAGGCAAACACCCTACCACTGTGCTCTCTCTTTGGCCCCTCTAGTGGCCTTTTAAACTTCAAGTATATTTTTTCCTCTCTGTAGAATACAATTGTTTATTTAATGTATGTAATGTGTGAACTCACCCATAAGGAGAGTAACGTGTTTAAAATTACCAGGAGTTTATAGAGCAGTGACATGAATAAGACTTATCCGTAACTATAGGCAACTCACAGATAATCAGTCAAGTAAATAAGTAATTCTCATAGAAATTAGATCGAACGTTATTTCAATAGGCACTGAAAACCACCGAGAGCTTTTCAGGAATTAAACTATGCAATCTCTGTTTTAAGAAAATAGCCTTGGGGGCCGGAGAGATGGCATGGAGGTAAGGCGTTTGCCTTTCATGCAGGAGGTCATCGGTTCGAATCCCGGTGTCCCATATGGTCCCCCATGCTTGCCAGGAGCAATTTCTGAGCCTGGAGCCAGGAATAACCCCTGAGCACTGCTGGATGTGACCCAAAAAACAAAAAAAAAAAAAAAAAAAAAAAAAAAAAAGAAAAGAAAAAGAAAAGAAAATAGCCTTATCACTTGCTGATATTTGCTTGCTGAATTTCTGTAGAGAAATTAGAGGACCAATACATTGGAATGAGCCACGCTTAATAAGCGGTTAATAATAAAATAATCCCAGCAACAGTTAATGAAGACATGAACCAGTGAAGTAGCAAGGAAAATAAATCTAGGATATAAAATGCAAAACTGCTAAGACTTCTATATTCTTTAAAGATGGATGCTCGGGTGGGGCAAAATGCAAGTGGAAACAAAGAAAAAGGGGACTCCATTAAACCGAGCTGCTTTCAACTTCAAAGGAAAGAAACAATGTCTAGGTTACCAACTAACTACCCTTGGAATGGGAGAAACTATTTGTGAAATCCATCAAACAGGAACAGACAAGGCACAAACAGAACTTCACAACAAAAAAAATTACATTCTAGCCAAAAATGGGGAGAAGAAATGAATATCTCCTCAAAGAAGAAATATAGACAGGGGGTCAGGAGCCCTGGTGTGGAACAGACAGTGGTTTCATCCCCCAGGGTCCCACATGGTCCCCCAAGCCAGGAGCGATTTCTGAGCTCATAGCCAGGAGTAACCCCTTCGTATCACTGGATGTGGCCCCAAAACAAACAAACGAAAAATACAGATAGACCAAAGGCACACACACATATGCTCCAATCACTAATCATCATGGAGAAGCAAAACAAAACAATGAGACATCTCATGCCAGAGACTGGTACTGTACACATTAAAAAATTAAAAAAAAAATAAGAACAACCAATGCTGGGATCAATGGATGCAGAGAGAGAGGGACTCACTCGTTGGTGGGAAGGCTGCCTAGTCCAAATTTCTGGGAAACTATATGGATATTATTCAAAAAATTAAAATTAAACTTTCATATGCTCCAACAGTAGTATCACTCATAGGAGTACAAAATATAGACAAAACGCAAAATTAAAAAATATGCAAAAATGCCCTCTGCACTCCTATGTTCACTGCAGCACTATTTACATTAGCCAGAATCTGGAAACAACAACCCAGGAGCCTGACAAGAGATCACTGGCTAAATCATTGGTACACAATGGAATGCTATGCAGCTGTTTGGAAAAATGAAGTTTGTGTATCAGGCGTGGACATGGAGATTATCAAACTGCGTGAAATCAACCAGAGGGAGAAGGATAAGACAAAAAATAATGTCATTCACTTGTGGGATATGGAAAAATAAAAGTCAATATGGTAATAATATCCAGAGTTATTAGAAATCAGGAGGACCAGCCAGTGATAGGAAGCTTGCCACAGAGTCATGAGTCTACTTAGAGTAGAATTGTCTACTATGACAACGATGGTTGGAACTGGTCACTCTAGATAAGAACTGGATGTTGAAAGGGGATAAAGTGACATGCATGGCACCCAATCATTAATAATAGTGCATACTACAGTGTCAAAAAAGAGAGAAAATGAGGTAAAATGTCTGTTCCAGAGGCAGGAGAGATAGCACAACAGTAGGGTAGGGTGTTTGGGTAGTGGTTCAAATCCCGGCATCCCATATGGTACCCCGAGCCTGCCAGGGGTGATTTCTAAGTGCACAGTCAGGATTAACACCTGAGCACTGCAGGGTCTGACCCCCAAAAAAACAAAAACAAACAAACAAATAAACAAATAAATCTGCCCCAGAGGCAGGTGGCGGAGGGGAGGGAAATGGGGACATTGGTGGTGGAAAATGTGCACTGTATAGCAAACCAATGTGTCTAAAAGTGTGGGAAAAGAAGAGAGAAAAAGAGCGAAGGAAAATATTTGCCCCAGAGACAGGTAGGGAAGAGGGCATCGGGGAGTGTGAGAGAAAAACTGGGGACATTGGTGGTGGGAAATGCACAGTAGTGGAATGTGCAGTGTACATTGTATGACTGTAACTCAATCATGCTTTATCTGTGGGGAAAGAAAACTGTATTATGAACAATCCTGTAACCATGGCGTTTAAATAAAAAAAAAAAGAAAGAAAGAAAAAATATTATTTGGAAAAAATAATACTGTAAGACAATGTATTACAAATAGACAATATCCTCTTAAAGTAATTATAGCACTTAGAATTATTATCAGTAATTATTTAATAAATGAATTTGTTATTGTGAAAAAAGAGAAAGAAATGAAATGTCATTTCATGCACTCAACAAAATATTACAGTTTTTTCGCCATCAAACATAGTCTCCATGTTAGAAGCTGGTCAGATCCTTAGACTCACTCTTTCCTTGAAGATGTAAACTAAGCCAAGAAAGATCATGGATACGCTGGCCCACATGGCATAAAGCGGGCCAATTTGGGAGAATGTGGGCCAAGGCCCTGCCCTACCGAAGCCTACTGCTGCCTCCTCCACCATCTGGAATCACCATTTTCCGATGGCCCTGTTTTATATTCCCTCTATGAGTCCACTTGGGGGACCCCATTCTGACCAAACTTCAGAGAAACCGGTCTTTGGGCTGATCGCACCTTTTATGAGTGAGTGCAGACACCCTTCTCCCATATATTTTTTTCTAATAGAAAATTTTCATTTAAGCACCATGATTACAAGCATGATTGTAGTTGAATTTCAGTCATAAACAGAGCACCCCTTCGCCAGTGCAACATTCCTACCAACAATGCCCCCCCTTCCACTCCAATCTTGGAAGTTAAGCAGGGTCGGGCCTGGTTAGTACTTGGATGGGAGACCTTCTCCCATATCTTCCTTCTTACAGGAGGCCTGACAGCTGAGTTTATTTCCCTCAAAAGTCACAATATCGGAAATAGTGCTTTGAATTTCTGTACAACTTTATTTGTTTGATGCTCTTGTCTCTATATAAACACAGCAATTTAACTGAATGGACAGCTAGTAAGAGCTTATTACTAAAACCTACTGCCATTGTTATTAATCACTTCAATAATACAGCTTGCTACTGTACTTTTTATCTTATTTTTTTCTTTTCCTTTTTACTTTTTTCCCCAATAACTATTCTTTCAGTATCTGGAAACAAATGTATTATGATCAACTTCAACTCTCTGGCACATTTTCTTTAAAGAAAGTAAAAAAAAAGCTCTTCAAAAGAACTTTCTAGATGGAAATCTGTCTGATGTCTGAATACAGTACCTAAGTCCCTACCTAAGATACCCAGCACCAGACCATACCAGCAGAGAAGCATCTGTATCTCCAACAAGCTCTATATCTATCAATTGAACTTTTTTGCCTCTTTCTCCAAGCGATGATTCGAAATAGTGAGCAATTGGCAGCAGCCACTACACGTGACGATTAATTTCAAATTGGCATTTTTTCCTGAGTCTTTCACTCCGAATCTGCGGCTAAGCAGAAAAACCTACAGGATAGCCGAAGAACCTACATACGATAAAAGAGGTGTACAGATATGTTCGTTTAATCCTATTTGTACCTGCTCTGGTCCTTGGGGAAAACTGGTCTAGAGTTGTCATGATGCTCACAATGTTTTTTGTTTGTTTGTTTCTGTCATTATGGTCATAGTAACTTCAAATTCCCAGAGCCCTCTTTTCCCACAGCAGAGAAATAATACACTGAAGCATCAACCAGGGTGGGGGCAAGAAATAAGCACACACTGTACAATCTAGTTCTCAATCACTTTTCTGTATGCCACTGCACATCAAGGTCCTTCAGAGATTCAAGCAGCCCAACTACTTACCTCTGAGCAGCCACAGTTGCAGCAGCATCCAATGCAAAATGCCTCATCACATTCTCCTCCAAATATTTCTGTTCCCACTTAGTCATATCAGCTTCCAGGGCCAGGATCCGCTCCTCCTTCTCACGCAGGAGCTCCATTAGGGCAGCCGCGTTGTACTCAGAAACGTTAGTGGGTTGAGTATTGCCCTGGCGCTGTTGGAGGAGAGAGGTACCAGAAAGCCTCGGGTTACAAGCAGATGGTCCCAGAGTCTCACTTGAACAATTCCTCTCCTCAAGAGAGGATGAGTACCAGTTTATTTCAGTTAAATTCTGATTCAGAAGCAATAGGGCTCCTGGTTTCTCTCAAATTGCTAAGACTTGCTGGCTGAGGCTTGAATGAGGCCCCATGGAGCAGTAAAAGAGCTAGGTGGATCAATGGTCAGGACTTGCACACCACCCAGCCTGCTTTCTAGCATGGCCCATGATAAAAATGGGATGAAAAATCTAGTATTTGCTTCCTCTCTTGCCGCAAACTTGGCACACAGCCTTAACTAAAGCATCTCTTCTGGGTTTTGGTTTTCTCTCATTCTCAGATGAAGAGAGGTATGGCCAGATTACTGTAAAAAGTATTCATTTCCAATTCTAAAAGGTCCAGAAACCTAGGAATAGCATCTTCACTTTTTATCTATATTTATAAGGTCTTTTTATTCTGGGATTTAGATAAATATATAGATAATATATATCTATATAAATAAATGTAGATAGGTAAATAAATATAAATATTTATATTAAAATTATAGTATATAATTATATAATATGCTATATATTATATAATTGATATTATATTAAAATGTATTTTTATACTGGGATTTAGATAAAAATCAAGGCTAAAAGTTATAACAAGCATGACATATTTTTCTGAAATAGGAATCTAAGAAAACAGGTTTCAAATTGATTATTGGGAAGCACTCTGCTACCAGCTCAGGTGAGTAAAAATCCAATGGTAAACAAGAGCATGGTATTTTCCTCATGTCAAGTACTAACAAAACAATTAGGAACGATCTCATTTCATCCCATTTCCATACCTGCTGGATTCTGAGAGATTCCAGTTCCCTCTCCAGTCTGGTCCGGAGACGGTGCTCTAGGTGTTCACGTTTTTCACATGCTGTTTGCAGCTGAACCAGTGCTTGTTGCATCTTTTCAACCTTATCTACATACACTTGCTTCTTTTTTAGCTGAAAATCCATGTGGAGAAAGTCGGAACAAAGAAGGAAATTGATTAAAATGCTCATTTATGCAGTTCTCAATCCATTCAGAGTGTTCACATCAGGGTCCCCAACAACGGTGAGAAAGTCCTTTGTGATTGGTAGAAGGTTACCAAGTATCATCATTGACATGCTTATTAGGGATAGAAATTTGGAGTCCCCTCTTCCTGATACCCATCTCTGTTTACCTGAGGCCAATTTCCACCATCATACTAATTTTAGATGACAAGTATTTTTAGATAAAATGATTCCATTAATGGATGTCTTGATCTCTACTCTTCACATCCAGACAGTATATTCCAGGGGAAGAGGGATCTGAATGTGGTGATTACAATGCAAAAACACTAAATAATAAATAACAGATAGGGCTAGAGAGATAGCTCAAACAACTGGGGTACGTGCGTAGCATGCGGGAAGCCCAGAATCAATTCCCCAGAATCAATACTTGAGCTCTAGTAGCAAACCCCAAGCCCCCCCAAAACAAGTAACAACCCTCAGCACCACAGGGGACTCTCTTTGGTGGATTACTTTAATATGGTATGAAAAGAAGGCCATTCCTCTTGTTAGGTTCCTGCAAACAACCCAGTCATAGGACCAAGAGACCACTTGGCAATGCAAGTCACAAAGCGGGGTTTATTATTAAGCCAGCATGCTGGGGTCCAACCACTTCTGACCAGCAGGATGTAGGTTAGGACCCGAGCTTGGGGTTTGTAGAGTTTTTACAGTCTCTGGCACTGAACACATTGTTCTGTCAACTTCAGGATACAGATAGCAAAGGATACACATGTCGCATAAAACACTTAGCATAATTCAAATGGATCAAGGCCGCCCTAAACAAAGCACCTAATCAGTATCAGTTTCTGGGCCTCCCTGGTGTCCCTTTTCTTCTGGGAAGATTGGCAGGCTCTATTTTCCCAGGCCAGCCTGACCTCAGGCAATGTAGATGAGCAGTTAAGGCATAGTTAACACACAGCCTAGGCCCTAACCAGTCAGGCAATAGGTCTGTGTCTGTGAATGTGAGGTTGGCATGTGCCCATCTGTCCTTACACTCTCAAAGTGAGAAAATAAGAGTACTTGGTTGCTAAGGTATAATAAGCAGACCAGCAATATAGAGTCTGAAGTCTGTGGTTCAGACAATCATTCAATAATCATTAATACTCCCCTAAAAACTTCGTGTTGCTCAAAATTAAAACTGCTACATACAGGTTCAAAATGACTTATGCCTCATTGACTAACACTTTCCTAATAGTTCTCTATTGAAAGGACACAGGTTAAGAAGATGGGGCATACAATGTAGAAAAAGCCCTCTGCATTCTTATGTTCATCACAGCACTATTTACCGTGGCCAGAATCTGGAAACAACCTGGGAGCCAAGAACAGAAAAGTGGAGAAACACAATGGAATAGTACACAGCTGTTAGGAAAAATGAAGTCATGAAATCTGCTTATACATGGATGGATACAGAGAATCATTTGCTTAGCAAAATGACTCAGAGAGAGAAGTATAGACAGAGAATGATAGGACATAAGATATCATTTGTAGGATATAAAAAGAGGTAGTATGGTCATAATATTCAGTGACAATAGAAACGAGGTCCAGGAGGACCAGTCCATGGTACAAAGAAGCTTGCTACAAATAGTGGAAGAGTGCAATTCGGGCAGAAAAGGGACAACTATGGCAATGATAAATGGAAATGATCAATCTCTCTGGACAAGAATTGGGTGCTGAAAGGAGATAAATGATAGGCATGATATCCGTCAGTAACAATATTGCAAACTATAACATCTAAAAGGGGAAAAAGGAGAGTAATAAGTGAGAGAGGGGAAGAGAGAAAAGAAAAGTATCTTAGTTTTTAGAGGCAGGCAGGGGATAGGGTAGGAGGGTAAATGGGAATCTTGATCGGGGGACTTGTGCACTGGTGAAGGGTGTTGGATATTGTATGACAGAAACTCAATCATGAACAACTTTATATCTGTGAAAGAAACCAACTGTATTATAAACAATCTTGTAACCAGTGTTTAAATAAATAAAAAATAAACAAAAATAAAAGAGTGTGTGGTACATACAGGGAGCCAAAGCAATAGAACTGCAGGTAGAGCACTTGCCTTGCATATGGCTGACACAGGCACTGTTCCTGGCATCCCATATGGTACCCTGAGCCCACCTGGAGTAATCCCTTAGTGCAGAGCCAGGAGTAAGCTTTGAACACCTTCAGACACAGCCCAAATACAAAAAGGAACCAAAAGCATATAGTATACATACATAATGAAATATGACTCCACTCTAAGAATAAATCCAGGGGCCAGAGCTATATAGTACTGTAGGTATAGTTTTTGCCTTGTTCATAGCTGATCGAGTTTCATTCCTGGCACTCCATATGGTCTCCAAAGCAAGCTAGGAGTGATTGCTGTGTATAGAGCCAGAAATAAACCTTGATCTATCATATGAACATATGTGGCCCAAAGAACACTGCCCCAAAAGCAGAAATCAGTTTTTTTTCAATAAAACATTTTATCTAGAGGGCATTAGGGTAAGTGAAATAAATTGGATGAAGAAAGATAAATACCACATGATTTCACTCATAATATGAAGATAAGTAAAAGAAACTATGAAAATAAAACCATACTCTTAGACAGTAAGAACAGAATGGTAGCCACTATGTAGGAAGGGAAAATAGGGTAGGTAAACGAGAATCAACTGCAGGATGATAAGTAAGAACTATGAATTCTGGTACTGAACATGCTCATTTATAAATGGGTACACACCTGAAATCTCTGATGTTATAAACCAATGTTACTTCAATTGAAAAAGAAAAAAAAAAGCACAACATTGTTTGCAATTTTGGCCTATTCTTGAACCTGCTAAAATGAAATGCAGCCTCTACATTTCTATTCTGGAAATTTCTAAGATAATATCTAAAGGCTCAATTAGAACTCAGACTAATCACTTAAACAAGATACTTTCTCATTTCAAGTCTAAAAGCCATTTCAAAAAAGTAAAAACACTTATTTAAGTGATTTTGCATGTAACTTCTTTTTGTGCCTTATAACTTGGAAGTCAAATTTTACCTCTATGACAATGAAAATTGAGTAGAGGGGCCATAGAAAAAAGTACAGCCCTTAGGGGGTGTTTGCCTTGTATCCAGTCTCAGTGGATCTAGGTTTCAATCCCCAAGCACCCCCTATGTCCCCCTGAGTATCATCAGGACTGATTTCTGACTGCAGAGCCAGGAGTAGCCCCTGAGCATTGGTCTTTGTGGCTAAAATAAAATGAAACATAACAAAACAAAACTGAGTAGAACAGAGCATGCCAGTTAAGTAACTGAGAAGAGGAAATGGGGAGATGCTTAAAGGGCTCAAATGGTTGTGCTTTGCAGGCAGGAGCCCTGGGTTCAATCCCTGGTACTACATGGTCTCCTGGACACAATCAGGAAGAGGCACTTCAGCAACATACAGACAGTGTCCCCCAAACTAAAACAAATACATACAAAATAAAAATACCTTTTTAGCTAGAGTTGAAGAGATAGCTCCAAAGGGCTGGAGGACAAACTTTGTATACATGCAGTCAAGCCAATTTGGATCCCAGACACTGAGCATGATCCCTCAAACATGACAAGGAATGATCACAGAATATAGCCAGGAATAAGCCCTCTATATAGCCAGTTGTGACCCCAAAATCAAGTAAGAGAATAAAATTAAATTAATATGTTTTCAAATTTTTATTGTATTTTTTAAACTTTATTTATATATTGACTGATTGATTGGTTTTTGGGTCACACCCAGGAGTGTTCAGGAGTTCCTCCTGGTCTGCACTCAGAAATCACTCCTGGCAGGCTCGGGGGATGATATGGGATGGCCACACGGAAGGTAAACACCCTACAGCTGTACTATCTATGGACCCAAGTTTTCTTTTTTTTTGGGGGGGGGCACACTTGGTGGCGCTTAGGGGTTACTCCTGGCTCTGTGCTCAGAAATTGCTCCTGGCAGGCTAGGGGGACCAAATGGGACACTGGGGATAGAACCATGGTCTGTCTTGGGTCAGCTGCATGTAAGACAAGTGCCCTACCCTTTGCGCCACTGCTCTTGCCCCAGGTAGTACCCTTTATGAAAGTACACCTTCCCAATTTAAAAATCACCCAACTTTCTGTAGGTGGAAGAAAAATCTGTTTTTCTATCAGATTTATGCCATGTTTTTAGAAAGAAAACAAATATACATAAAATGTATTTTTTACATTTCTTTTTATTCTAAGAATTAGTTGCTTCTAGCCTAGTAAACAGGTGGATAAGAATTTCAATCAGGATGCCTATAGGGCATTTTCCTAGGAAATTAAAATAAACAAAAAACTTCTCTTGTGGCCAGAGGGATAGAATGGTGATTTGCACATTTGCCTTTCAAGAGGCTGACCCGGCATTGCAGTGGTCCCTAGAGCCTGCCAGGAGTAATTTCTGAGCACAAAGACAGGAATAACTCCTGAACACCGCTGAGTGAGGTGAGGTCCCCAAACAGGCAAACAAATAAACAAAAACAAAACAAAACTTTCCTTTCCCAGTGTAGGTGCCTATTTATACCAACAATGATCAGCGTAATCAAAACTGTTTTCTTCTGCCATTCTATTTGCTGTCAATAATTGGAGAATGAAAAATATCCCTTATAGCTTCACTTTTTCAGTTCTATATTCCTCCAGTACTATTCCAAGTCCAATTCATTGATTCAAAAAAATCACACAACCAAGAGCCAGAAGAGTTAAAATTAAGCAAAATGGGATACAGGAATTGTATATATGTAAGCATTTTTGGAGATAAAAATATAGTCTTTCTGTTTTCATTTATGTGTACACAAATATAAGAGTCAGAACATACAATATTTGTATTCTCCAAAGGATCATACTTTTTGTGTTTAGTGTTCCAGAAAATTAATGTCCGCCTGTGAAATATTCAAAGCAAGGTAGTGGCTTGGATCTAGAGCCCAATATCCATGGTCCCCTAGAAGAATTCTGCTAAGTCCATTATTTACACTAAATTCCCATGACTAGAGGAATAACACAGTGAAGAAAGTGAATGGTTATAAAAGAATAATCAGAAAGAACAAGAACCATACCAGAACTGTAAGGTGATAAAATTAGATGCCTGATTCCCCTTCAGTAACAATATGGCATACCAGTGTTTAAAGGGGGAAAAAGGGGAAGAGAGAGACTGAGAGAGAAGAAATATGTCTGCCACAGAGAGAAGCAGGGGAATACAACTGGGGATATTGGTGGGTGGGCAGGAAATGCACACTGGTGATGGGTTGGGCGTTGGACATTATAGAAGTGAAACTCAGAATCATGCTCAGCACATGTGGTGAAAATGGGGATTTGAACTTTCAGTTCATGACCATTCACTTTTAATTTTTTAATCATCTGAATCATCCTGAGATATAAGGATAGAGTAGTTCATTTACCCACTGGAGGGTAGTATTCGATAAATTATTTAAGGATAGGGCCCCTCTATCTTCATTCATACGGCTTACTTTTGCTTCAGTGCTCATTAGATGACTCGTCATTACTAATTGTCTAAGAGAAGAAGACAAGTGAATGAAGCACATATTAGCAGTAGAATAAAAATGTATGTATAAGCACATATCCATAAAAATTTACTTTGACAAATGAAAACTATGAACATATGTCATTCTTATTTGCAGATACATTTCTTTTTTTGGTTTTTGGGTCACATCTGGCGGTGCTCAGTAGTTATTCCTTGTTCTGTGCTCAGAAATTGCTCGTGAGTGACTTGGGGGACCATATGGGTGCTGGAATTTGAACCACTGTCTGTCTTGGGTCAGTTGTGTGCAAGGCAAGCACCCTACCACTGTACTATGTCTCCAGCCTGCTGCAGATACATTTTTAAGGAAAAAGATAAAACTGAGAGAAAGTAGAGAAACAAACACTTGAATAGGGCAGATATTCTTGAATTTAAAAAATGATATTTTACTCTTATTTTGCAGTGAATTAAATTATCACCAAGCATTTGACAGATCTCATCCCTCTTGTGACTAAGAAAAATTTGAGCTCTGCAAGTGAATACTAAACTATAGCATCTTAGGGGTTGGAGATAGCACAGTGGTAAGGCATTTGCCTTGCTTGGGGCCAACACAGGATGGACCCTGGTTTGAATGCTTGCATCCCATATGGTCCCCCAGACCTGCCAAGAGCAAAGTGCAGAGCCAGGAATAAGGCAGAGTGCCACCGGGTGTGACCCAAAAACCAAAAACCAAACAAAATAAAACAATACAAAAATAAAATATAGGGGTTGGCGAGGTGACAGTAGAGGTAAGGTGTCTGCCTTGCAAGCACTAGCCAAGGAAGGACCACGGTTCGATCCCTGGCATTCCATATGATCCCCCCAAGCCAGGGCCAATTTCTGAGCACTTAGCCAGGAGTAACCCCTGAGCATTAAATGGGTGTGGCTCCCCCCCCCCCAAAAATAAAATATAGTATCTCTTCTATTCTTCCAACAACTATCAATGTCTTTCCAAAGATTGAGGGCTGGAGGAGAGTTGAGACACATATGGCAGTTCTCAGGGGCTATTCCTGGATTTGTGCTCAGGGATCATACTCTTGAGGAGTTTGTAAAACACCAAAGAAATGGCAAGGAAGGATATGACTGGGAGAAGTTGCATGCAAGGCAAGTACCTTACCCTATGTCCTATCTGTAATCCCCAGATTATTTTGTCTCTACAATTTTAACAAATCACCATTTTAACTTTCATTTTTACTAAATAGTAAGGCCCTGTGATTTACCGTCATTCATAGTTTATTTGTAAAATCATTTTTACATAGTGGGCATAAGTGAAATCACTACTCTGGCTCCAAATGCTACAACATTAAAAACCAATAATCAAACACCATCTATAAACATGTAATAAAGAATGCATAGGGTAAGACATTTTGGAATGAAGATATTCAGGTTATCCACTATATAATGGACAATAAAATCTATCTATACATCATCTCTGATTTATCCTAAAATTGTATGATTTACTAAGATTTTCAGAGACAGAATAATAAATTTGGAAATATTTATGAAGGATTAAAAAGTGCATTTGGTCATAATTTAAAATAAAAAATTAATTAAAAAAGTACATTTGGGGTATAGGAATAGATAGAAAAGAATTAGGTCAATAAAATAATCTGTGTAATGACATACATTTGTAGAGACCTACAGAATGTCACACTAAGAATAAACCAGTATATAAATTGTGACCTCTGGAACGACTATGATGTATGTATCAGTGCAGACTCTCAACTTTAAGAAATATATGCCTGGGCCAGAGAGATAGCATAGTACTGAGGCATTTGCCTTGCATGCAGATGACCCAGGACAGACCAGGGTTCAATCCAAAGCATCCCTTACAGTTCCCCCAGTGTGCCAGGAATGATTTCTGAGTCCACAGTTAGGAGCAACCCCTGAGCACCATCTGGGTGTGATCCAAAACCCCCAAAACAAACAAACAAACAAAAAACAAAAGTAAGAACCTGAGATCAATCCTTGGCAACAAACACAGAAATACAGACATGAACAACCAAAAATAAATCCCACTGCAACATTTAGAACTTCTTTAAACTGTTTTAGCTTTAAACTGTTTAGCTGGGACTACTAGGTACTCTGGCACCACTGGTCCGGAACCCCAGCACCAGCATGGCCCCCAAAAGTGGCAACTTGCGATTTTGGGCACACCTGGGCCCGGGATGCAGCAGTACCCCCCAAGGCCGAGGAGGCCCTGAGCTGTAGAAAAAGAGCCACAGGAAGCAATTGAGTATGCGATCGATGAAGTAGAAAATGAAACAGACTTGAAGAAGCCAGGGAGGAGATTTTGAAAGTAGAAGAGAAACAGAATGGACTCCGCCATATTTTCAAAATCGATCACACAGCTCCCCAGTTTTAGGGTCCCCACAGTTGTCAACCATCCACAAGTGTCTGTACTGCTTGGGGAGGAGGATGAAGAAGCGTTGGCATTATTCGCCAAGAGCTGAAGGGACAGTGTGAAGATATTAAATCAGGTTGCAGGATAGATTTTTATTCTGAGGTCACTGTGGTTGGGTTTTCGTTTGGGGGCCACACCCAGGGAGGCTCAAGGGTTCCTCCTGGCTCTGCGCTCATTGAAAAGGAGAACTGGAAAAAAAAAAAGAAAAGGAGGTCTGGAGACATAGCTCAGCTGTAGGACACCGGGGGCATCGAACCGAAGTTCGTGCACATACAAGACGGATGCCTTACCGATGAGCTATGTCTCCAGACCCTGTCCGGCCTGGTCTTGGAGAGCTTAAATGCCTCCTTCAGTTCCTGTTAGTTGTGCGTTTCAAAAAAATATTTTGTTGGCTTTCTATTTATTTATTTAGGGTTGGGAGGGGCACACCTGTTTATGCTCCGGGGTCCCTCCTTTCTCTGCACTCATTGAAAAGAGTAGGATGAAAAAAAAAAGAAAAGAAAAGAGTAGGATGCCCTCTAGGATCGAACCGGGGTCCGTGGGCATGCCAGGCGAACGTCCTACCGTTGTGCCATGCGTCCAGTCCGTCTGCCAACGGCTCTCCTAAGACTTTCATCTCTAGCGGCAATGGCGACTAATCCATCCCTCGGCTTCCGTTGGTCTGGGTCCCCTGAGCCTGCCAGGAGCTAGGAGGGACCTGTGAGCGTCACCGGGATATTTTATAGCCCCCCCTAAAATCTGAGACTAACATTGCAGCCCATAGTGGCGGTCACTGGCCCCCAGACCTTGCTGATTGGTTGTGGCCCATCCAAGTGTCCCTTCCCATTCCCACCCCCCAGACCAACCAAAGCCGATGGATTCGTCGCCGTCGCCCCTAGAGATAAAGGTATTAGGAGAGCCGTTGACAGACCGAGTGGACTGATGGCACAAGGGTAGGGCATCCGCCTGGCATGCCCATGAGCCCAGTTCGATGCTCGGACGGCGTCCTACTCTTTTCAATGAGTACAGAGACAGGAGGGACCCCGGAGCATAAGTGGGTGTGCCCCCCAAACCAAAAAAAAAAAAAAGAAGACAAAAAAATTTTTTTGTACTGCGCAACTCAAAGGAATTGAAGGAGGCATATAAGTTCTCCAGAAGCATGCCAGACAGGGATATCTGAGAGATAGCTCATTAGTAGAGTGGGTGCCTAGCACGTGGAAGTACGTAGGTTCGATTCCCGGCTGGTGGCCTATAGATGTTCTCTCTCTCCGATCCCTCTTTTCAAGAAGTGCACAGCCAAGAGGAACTCCTGAGCAACAAAGGGTGCTGGCCGCAAAGCATGCATAAATAAATAAATAAATAAATAAATAAATAAATAAATAAATAAATAAATAAATAAATAAATGAAAAAAGAATTATTGAAAACAACAAATAAAATGAATTCAAGTTGGCTAATGAAACTAATCAGGAAGATCATGACACGACCAATAGCAGGGGTCTGAAACTCAATTTACCTGGGGGCCGCAGGAGGCAAAGTCGGGGTGAGGCAGGTCCGCATAAGCAATTTCCCTTACCAAATATTCGCAATAAAAATCGCATTAGTAAGAAAAAAAATCGCAAAAAGTTGCATTAAACATTTGCATACCCCGAAGGGAACTGCTCGGAATATGCGAATGTTTAATGCGATTTTTTTCTTTAATGAAGAAAAGATAACAAGAAAGATTGGAAAGTATTGATGAAGAAGATGAAGATGAAAGTGAAAAAGATGAAGATGATGAGGCGGGGGAGGAAATAGAGGATGATGAAGAGGACAAAGAACAGACACACTAATTCCTTCTCATTTCCTTCAATCTCCTGGAGCTAGGTGCAGTCTCCACCCCCTTCCATCCCTCTTGTGCTCCCTGTTTTTGAGGTATCTTTGCTTCTTTAACACCATGATTCTCACCTTCATTTGGGGAAATACCTAGAACAGAATTGAATGGAGGGAAAAGATCTCTACCACTTTTTGTTCCCAATTTCTTTTTTATAAATAATTTTCATTGTGACCAACATGAATTACAAGTCTTTCAAAGTAATATTTAAGGTAAAAAGTGACATTGAATCAGGGGCATTCCCACCACCAATGTTGTCCTCCCTCCACCCCTGTTCCCAGCATGCATCCCATATCTCCTTCCTTTGGCCTCAGAGTACTAGTGTAAGTGGTCCCCTCACTGTATAGCTTGTTAAAGATAGGGCATCGATTCTGTTGTCGTTGGCTTTGGATTTGCTGTTTAAGTCTGATCGTTCTTTATTTCTATTCAATGAACATATGACTGTTTTATCCTCATACCATCCATTTTTTTCCACTCAATTTATGAGGCAGAATAGGATGATTCAAAGTTATGTGGTATTCAAGTTATGTGTTATGGTTATGTGGTTCTGTTTGAAAAAATGAAAAAGAAAAAAGAAAAAAACAAACAAAACACTGGGAGGAGTCGATCTAGAAGTTATAAATATCAATTTAAAAGAAGGGAAAAAATAAAGGGAAAAAGAAACCCCCAAAAAGCCAAAACAAAAAAAGAAACAAAAATCAAGGAAAAAAATCAAGACCAGCAACTACAAAAAAAGCACTGCAGCAACAAAGAACAACCAAACAAAACCACCAGGAGAACAAAAAGAAAAAGCAAAAGGAAGGAGGGCTGATATGATGTTTTGTACTTTTTTTTTCTTCTTTGCATAGGCAAACTATTAGGGAAATTAGAAGAGGAATTCCCTTGGCGTAAGAAATTCAGGGTTTCTTCACCCTTGAAGCATACTGCCATGGAAAAAAATACTTTTATCCCTTCTTATCTCTGCAAAAACTATGGAATCAACACCACCATGGTCTGTGGGAAAGAAGAAAACCCTTCTGCTTGCTTGACTGTGCTGGCCAGGGTTAGGGTTATTTAATTCTAGCTTTTTCCCTCCTTTCTCTGTATATTGGGCTCAGAGACCACACTGTGGCTCTATGTTAATATAGACACTTAGCATTTTTCAACATGTATCATCTGTCTACATTCTCTTGTTTAAATGAAGAAAAATAAATTTTAAAAAAATTAAAGGAGGGAAAAATAATAAAAGGAGGCTATAGAACGGTAGCAAAAGTGGGTTTGAAAAGTTTGGGTGGACCTTATACTTGCCAAACATATATTTTTGATACTATTCATTATAATAGGTATGAAGAGATACCATTGTGGTTAATATTAATATTAATATTGGGGCCGGCGAGGTGGCGCTAGAGGTATGGTGTCTGCCTTGCAAGTGCTAGCATAGGACGGACCAGGGTTCAATTCCCCCCCAGCATCCCATATGGTCCCCCCAAGCCAGGAGCGATTTCTGAGCACAAAGCTAGGAGTAACCCCTCAGCATCAAATGGATATGGCCCAAAAACCAAAAAAAAAATGTATATTCAGAGTCTCTGCCCTTATTTTTAATTTTTATTGTGACTAAAGTCACAAATCTTTTTTATTTTTTAATTGTGACTAACGTTACAAATCTAATCTTTCACAGTAACATTTACAGTACATAGTGACAATGAATGAGGGGCATTCCCACCACCAGCGCTGTCCTCCCTCTGCCCCTGTTCCCAGTATACATCGCATATCTCCCTCCTCTACCCCCCAGTATGCTAGTGCAACTGGTCTCCACTTTACAGCTTGTTGTAGATTGAGCATCCATTCCACCATCATTGGAGATAAAAAGGATAAGACAAAGGGGAGAAAAAAATTGGTGACAACTACCAAAAAAAGAAAGGAGAGACAGAAAAAGATAGAAAAATGGAAGAAAAAAGAAAAAATGGACCCGGCAAATAAAAATAAAAATAAATCTCTAAATAATAAGCACAAGCGTGAAAAAGAGAAAAGTGGAAGAAAAAGAGAAGGAAAATAAAGTAAAAAACTAAAAAATCAAAACAAAACAAGAAAAAGTATGGGTGCTGGAGTGGTAGGGTTTGGCATTCCCCCCACTTTTTTTTTCATAGGAACAGTAAACATTGGGGAAGAAAGGGAATTCCCGTGGCCTAAGAGATTCAGGGTTTCTCCATCCTTGAAGCATACCATCATGGGATCAACCCCTGGCTCCATATATACTCATTCCCCCATCCCAAAGGCTTTTCTGCGATGCCAGGAAAGTTTCCTCTCGGTTGTGTGTGAGAAAATCAAGTCACTGTAGCTAGCAATCTTGGTATTTGCGCAGGTTAGAGTCTCTAGGTTCTAGAAGTTCCTATCCATCATTGTTGTGGTGTTCAGTCTTCTGTAACACTTGCTCCCTCTTTTCGATCAGTCCCTAAGCTGAAGCCTAGGATATTATGGATCCAAAGGTTCTGCTCAGTCTCTGTTGTCCAAGTTGGACCTCTGCAATAAGACATCTTGTTGTTGTTGTTATTGTTTATTTTTTTTGGTTTTTGGGTCACACCTGGCAGTGCTCAGGGGTTATTCCTGGCTCCAGGCTCAGAAATTGCTCCTGGCAGGCACGGGGGACCATATGGGACACCGGGATTCGAACCGATGACCTCCTGCATGAAAGGCAAACGCCTTACCTCCATGCTATCTCTCCGGCCCCGTTGTTGTTTTTTATGTGTCCTGGACTACAGCCTAGGGTAGGGTTTACCTTATTAGTCCCAAGGTAGGCTCTGTTCAGTCACAGTTGTCCAAGTCAGTTTTCTGTTATTGGTGCTCTTATTTTTCACAGTTCAAAGGACGATAGCTCTTCTGATTTCCATTTAGTGTTAGGTGATGTGATAGGACAGCCTGGTCTTAGGTCAAGTTTTCCTTTCCTCGTTGTCTTATCAAAACTGGCACAAGTTGGTGCCAGAGTAGTGTTAAAATTCTCCCAATGGAGCTTAGTTCCTGGTGGTGTTGCCTGGAGCTGTATTATTTCTACGTGGGGATCTGGGTTTGGGATTGGACTAACACTGTCCAATCTCCTGGGGACTGGTTGTATCCACATGACACATGTTCAGGATGGGAGGCATCCTTCTGCTATAAAAAATGAGTTCTTATCCCTAGAAGATAAGATCTTGTTTCTGTGTCTATGGTTTCCCCTTTTTTTACTGTGCCCATACAAAAATGTATGGTGTAATACTGTGTTGCTGGTGCTATTCTGGGTAAGGATGCCAGGCTGCACACACTGTCTCTGTTGTCTGGTATTGTTCTGAGCTTTCATCACAGTCAAGGCTTTTTGTGCCAAGCAGCATCAAAAATGGTAAGAATAGAGAAAAATGTATATACTGAAATAGAACAAATAAATAAAACTGAGTTAAAAAGAAAAGGTATTCGAATAAATCAAATGGTGGAGAAGGCTACTTGTATATTTAGGAATACACATCTTAATATGTATTGTTGTACAGGTATTGAGTTTCCATAGGCAATATAAGACTCCCAATTAAGTCTTTTGATATATTCTTGTGGGGAGTAAAAGCCAAGGTACTTTTCGATTCACAGGCCTTGGAATCAAGTTTGAGAGATGCTTTGCTGCATTACGAGACCATATAGTGTCTTTGAGCTGGGAGTTTTGCTGAGGCCGATTCCTGTATAGTGCGACAGTCCACAATTTGGTGGGGATGAGAGGGGCCATCAAGCATGAGTCAGCAGGCGTGCTGGTTGTAGTTCTTTGCCGATGCATGAGAACGGGGACCCAGAGGGTGTCTTTCACTGAAGAGCTGGAAGGTGATCTGTTGGGGCAGGAGGTCGGTCTTGGTGCCTACCGAGTTAGGAGCTGAGGGTAAAGAGGGTTAGATTAGGGGAAGATAACGGATCAGGATTGAAAAATGAGGGGATAGAGGAGACACAGGTGTAGGGGAGAGGAAATACATGACAGGGGCTATATACAATACATATATATGAATTATTTGTGATTTCGGCTTGGAGTCAGTACGGAAAGTCACATCCATAAAGACTGACTTTAAAGATCTATTTGAGTATTATCATCCAAATCTTTGGTATTCCGTTTCCTTTCCTAGGAACCATCTAGAATGAAGAACATTTTTAGATAATGCTTAAAAAGTATATTTATCGCCCGCGCGGTTATAAAAATGAGTATTAGTAAGAAAAGACAGCGCTGCAGTGGGTCCAGTATGAATACGGGGGCGGGGGGAGTTTCCCTCCTCCCCCCTCTCCCCAGAGCCCAGTTGCCAAACCTGGCCCTGAAGACCAGTTTGGTATGGGGGGATCTCGATCTCCTGGACTAGGTGGTCAGCCCAGGAGACCATTGGCCAGCTGTCTGCCCATATTCCCAGCCATACCAGTAGGAGAGGAGCAGGAATCCTGGCATGTGGGATCATCTGGGTCCAGCTGCAGCCTCCCTCTCCAGTATGAAAAAGCATGAGGAGGAATTTGCCTCCTCCCCATCCCCCCAGAGCTCAGATGCCAGACCTGGCCTTGAAAGACAGCTTGCCGTGGGGGGCTCTCAGTCTCCAGGACTAACTGGTCTGTCCTGGGGCCTTTGGCCAGCTGTCTGTCCAGATTCTCAGCCATGCCAGTAGAAGAGGAGCAGTACAGATTCTCTGCCATTTTAAGAAAATAAGCTTTCCTTTTTAATTGAGTTATATATAAATTTTAGATATATTTTGGACAATTATAAACTAATAAAATACATAATTTGATAAATACAAAAAAGTTTGGGTGGACTAAGTGGGCATTGAACTGTGATGTTTAACAAACATCCTTGCAGTTTAAAATGACACTTTGGGAGGGGGTTTGGGCCACACCCAGCAGCGCTCAGAAATTGCTCCTGGCAGGATTGGGGCACTCTATGGGATGCCGGGATTCGAACCAACATCCTTCTGATGGAAGGCAAATGCTTTACCTCCATGCTATCTCTCCGGCCCCCTAAAATGACACTTTTAAAATGAGATTCTCTCCTAATGATGACTTGAGCCCTGCCACTCGATGGGACAATCAGCAGAACCTGTAGGAACTTATTTGGAATAGAAATCCTCCATTGTTATTTTTTTCCTGTTTATTTTTCAATTTTCTTTCTGCTTCACTGGAAAAGAGAGATGCTCAGTTTTAAACATGATAGAGTATACAAGTTGCTTTGTTACAATCAAATTAAATGTGTACAAAAATAAACAAACTGTTGATCCACAGAGTTGACAACAGAATTCTAGAAAACTGTTAAAAATCTCTGGAACAAATGCTGAGAAAAGACTTGGAAGTCTGCATATTTCAGAGAAGTGTTGAGTGACAGCTGCCTGGAAATAAACTGCTTATCAATATCCTTACTACACTGGTATATGATTTCATGATTAACAAGCCTACAAGCCAAGTTGATTGTAATCTGTGTCCCAAACTCTATCAATACCCTTCCTGAAAGCCTACTGAGATTTAATATGTTATGAAATATATGTAATATACACATCTGAGTCACAAAGTAGTGAGATCAAGCCCCAATATGTTGGAAAACAAAAGGGGCAAATTGGTACATTAATCACTGAATTAAAATATGCTGAGCTGACCCAGAGAAAGCATATGGAGGTAGGGCCCTGGCCTTGAATCCCACTATATATGGTTTCAATCTCTAAAAACAAGAGTAACCTGTGGTCCCAAAACCTATTTTTTTAAGAAGGAAAAAAAAGTCGGGCCGGAGTTGGTACCACAGTGGTAACAGCAAGGTGTTTACCTTGCACACATGTGATTCTGAGCCAGGTATGACCCAAACACCAAAAACAAAACAAACTAAAAAAAACAATAATGGGGATGGCTGAGTGATAGCACAGCAGTAGGACATTTGCCTTGTACGTGGCCAACCCTGGTTCAATCCCCAGCATCGCCTATGATTCCCCAAGCCAGGAGCAATCTCTGAGTGCAGAGCCAGGAGTAAGCCCTGAGCGCCACCCAGTGTGGCCCAAACACTAAACCAAAAAAAGTAAAAGAAAAGAAAATATTCAGGGCCCGGAGAGATGGCACAGCGGCGTTTGCCTTGCAAGCAACCGATCCAGGACCAAAGGTGGTTGGTTCAAATCCCGGTGTCCCATATGGTCCCCCGTGCCTGCCAGGAGCTGTTTCTGAGCAGACAGCCAGGAGTAACCCCTGAGCACCGCCGGGTGTGGCCCAAAACCCAAAAAAAAAAAAAAAAAAAAAGAAAATATTCAGCACTTACTAAATCTGAACATGCACCCACATTTCATTTTGGAAGTTGAGCCAAATGATGATGAAGAGAGAGACGATCAGCAAAACTGAGGCAATGAAGAGGCATGTGGTTGGTTCTACTTTTCATTTTGGTTCTGTCTCAGAATTGCACCATACCCACCCAGAAGTTACTTCTTCTAAACAGGTCTCTTATTCTAGAATGCACTTTTTCTCCTCCTTTATTTTACCAAGTGCTTCACTCATGAAAGGGAAAGGAAGAGAATATATAAAGTCTAGCAAAAGGCTAATAAGAGTTCTGAGTTTATCTTAGAGTTGGATACTAGATAAATATATTATAGCTCATTTTCAATATAACAGCTTCGTATCATTTCTGATATTAACAACTTATAAAGAAGAGCAGTAATCTGATTTCACAGAACCTGAAATATAACAAACACATCATTAAGCACATCTTAGGCCAGATGGCATTTGCTGGTGGAAAAGCATAAACTCAAAACCCAGTTCCCAAAGCACATTAATAATCCACCCAAGAATGGGATGCATGTGGGGAACTCTGGTAGAGGAAGATCAACACTGCTGGTGGGGATGACCCTGAAATACATCTTTGAAAGACTTGTAATTCACAATGGTTTCATAAAAATGTAAAAATTTAAAAAATAGATAAGAAAAATGATCCATCCCTGCAAAATAAGAAGAGATAAGGACAAGAAGACACAAATGGTTGGTAGGTAACAGGGATAAAAGTCCTGTTACCTCCAATACCAGAAATTAAACCTCAGTCAGCCGCATGCAAGGCAAGCTCACTACCAGCTGTACGTCTACCTGGCCCCGAAATGCAAAATATTTTAGCATCTATAACCATGAGGTGCAAAATTTTCTTACTAACGTATTTTTGCTGGATCACATTCATTCCCACCGTCCTGCATAACTCACAATTATATTCCAGTGCAATTTGATACCAGACATCTGAAATTAATGACGGGCCAGCAACCAACTTCCCTGTATTTCACATGCAGACAGTATAGTGTTGCAATTAAACAACTACATCAAAACTAATCATATATATATATATCATATGCTTAGAAGTCTGGGCCCTTACATTTGTCAAAGTTAGGCTCTATTGTTGCATACAGATATCTGGTAATGTCACCACATCATGCACCTATGTTCTCAAACCCCACCAGTAAGAGCAAGGGAACAGATCTGTAGTCCTTTGATAAATTGCCCTGGGAGTTCCATACCATTGTGGGACCTTCCTGTTTGGGGTTGCACAGCTGTTAACTAACCCAAACTGGGAGCCCCAACTGCATTTGGGCTCCCAGGTCTTCCACCCTCAGGCTTATCTGCTACCTGTAGGCTCAGACATACCTCTTCCTCCAGCTTGACCACCTTGGCTTGGGCGTTGCTTAGGGCCTGGTCACGAATTTCGATGTGTCGCCTTTGGTCTTCATTGGTCGAACGGGCAGTAGCCAGCTCGGCTTCAAGCTTCTCCTTCTCCCTCTGGCTTTCCTTATCTATCAGAACAGAAAAAAATTAATACTCCCACAGTCATGTTTCTCCAAACAAATTATAATCTCCTTTACTAAAACACTCCAGGTTTTAGAGACACAAATAAGCCAAGGGAGACAAGGTCTAGATTTAATCTGATTCCTTAGTTCTTGTACTTTCGTGCCACTGAAATTTAGAAGTCACTGATCAGTGGGATTTTTTTATAACTACATTTTATATTTTTACTTATCTTTAATAATATTTTAAGCACCTTGATTACAGACATGAATGTAGTTGGGTCTCAGTCATATACAGAACACGAACAACCCCCCTTTCACCAGTGCAACCTTTCCACCACCAATGCCCCCCATTTCCCTCCAAAACACGTGAGAATTGTTACACAAAAACACACATTCCTAAACAGCAGGTAGGCTTGTCCTTGGATGTAATTATTTCAGACAGCCTTGTATGGCCATAGAGCAATTGTTTGAGAGAAAGAACAAGCATTTAATTCTCTCCATTCTATGGCCGCCACTACCTGTCACACTGCTCATACCTATGTGTCTTTGGTGTTCACTGTTCCAAAACCTAAGCTTGTCATAAAATGCAAGAGAACATTATTTGTCCATTATCTCTTCCTTCCTAAGCTGAAGATTAAGATTCTCTCGTGAGAGATTGTGTCTGCATTGTATCTGTATTGTGTGTGTGCATAGAAACACACACATCAGGTGACTTTGTTTTGTATGTGGTGGCTAAGAATCTAGTTTTCTTGTCAGAAGCTTGGCTAAGCAGTCGCTATAGAGTTAGCATTCAGGATAGAAAGGGAGAAGAAAACATTCAGGAGTCATTTGTTCATTGAATAATTTTTTGATGATTACTTTTTCTTCTTACAGTTTTTTATAATTATTATTTGAGCACTGTGGCTACAAAATTGTTTGTGACTGAATTTCAGCCATACAATGTACACCGCCCTTCTCCAGTGCACATTTCTAGCCACCAGTAAAACCAATTTCTCATCCACACATCCCCAGATGTGTGCATCTGGCAAAATATCTCTCTTCCCTCCCCCTACTTCATACCTCCCTCTCTCCTTCCTTTCCTCCTCCCTTTCTCTCTCTTCTCAAGCTCTCTCCCCAGTATTTTCCTTTCTGACACTCGTTTGCATTATTGTTAATCAAGAGGTACCAAGTATCATGCGTCATTCATTTTCAGCACCAGTTCCAACAATTATTGTAAAGACAGGTGGGCACATGCTAACTTCACATACAGACACAGACCAATGTCTGACCACTTAGGCCCTAGGCTGTGCTTTAACTATGCATTACTGTTCATCTACATTGCCTGAGGTCAGGCTGACCTGGGAAAATTGAGCCTGCCAACCTTCCCAGAAGAAAAGGGGCACCAGGGAGGCACACAAACTGATACTGATAGATGCCTTGTCTAGGGAGGCCTTGATCCATTTGAATTACGTTACTTGTGTTATGCCAAATGTGTATCCTTTTTTATCTGTGTCCTGAGGCTGACTGAACATTGTACCTGGTGCCAATGACTATAAAAACTCTATAGAACTCAAGCTCTGGGCCTAGACTACACCCTGCTGGTCAGGAGTGGTTGGACCCCAACATGCTGGCTTAATAAACCTGCTTTGTGACCTAGCGTTGCCTCATGGTCTCTTTGTCCTATTTCTGGGTTGTGAGCACAAACCTAACATTGTCATATTGGCCCCTTCTCTACCCTAACTGCATTCACCACTCATTGTGACAAGCTTCCTACCATGCAATGGTCCTCCTGCCACTCATCTCTATTGACTCAAGCTATAATTACCAGACTATTTTTTATTTTTCTTATGTATTGTAAAGGAGTGAGGTAATTCTATGTCTATCCCACTCTAATTCATTTCACTCTGCACAATACTCTCCAAATTTAGAAGCCAATATTATGACTTCATTTTACCTAATAGCTGCATAGTATACCAATGTATAGATGGACCACTGATTTCTTTATTCACTCATCTGTTCTTGGGTACTTGGGTTGTTTCCAGATTATGGTTATTGTAAATAATGCTGCAGCAAACATAGGACTGCAGAGGAATTTTTGCATGTTATTTCTGAGTTACTATGTACATATCTGTAATATGAAAGTTGGTATGAGAGTCCCTTTCATCCTGCACCTGCTGCAGCACTGGTTGTTGGTTCTTTATGATGTGTGTCACTTTGATATGAGATAATATCTCATTACTCTTTTGATTTGCACCTCCCTAATGATTAGAGATGCGAAGCATTTTTTCATGTGCCTTTTGGCCACCTATAATTCTTCTTTGAGAAAATGTCTGTTGATTTCTTTATTTTAGTTTAGTTTTATAGATTTAATGAATATAGGATAGGATAGGCATAAATCAAAAAGAAGGAGAAATCATATTAAAGTGATACTGGTTTGTTTACAGGAAGGAGTCAGAAAATAGAAAACATTACCAGGAAAAGTTTTTAGAGTCAAAGAGTGAGGTTCCATAATATTGAGATGAAGATGCCAGGACTAAGTATTAATCCACTTGATTCACAAATAAAAAAAAGGTCACCAAAACTTTATCCGACATAGTATAAGAATTTTTACATTATGGGGCCAGAGCTATAGCACAGCGTTAGGGTGGTTGCCTTGCATGCAGCTGACCCAGGACAGATCTGGGTTCGATCCCCAGCATTCTATGTGGTCCTCAAGCCAGAGGCGCTTTCTGAGCGCAGAGCCAGGCAACAAAACAAATCAAAAGAATTTTTACATTAAATATGTAGTGATTTATTTGATCAGAAAAAGATACTGGTCACTTAGAAGAAAGATATTCCCACTTAAAATTAACTAGAAAATCTCAAATTGAACAAAGCAAGTATGCTACATTAACTTAGTATTACATTGTACTGGACTAGAATGCATTTCAGTTTAATATGGAAATTGCATTTTGGGTTTTAAAAAGGCAGAATTATATTTTGGCTCTTATTCTAGATGCTTAACATAGTTAAGACATGAGTTTAAGCATATTAAGTGAAGATAGTTAAGATGCCATGATAATCAACATGATTTCTTGCAACCTACATATACTAGTTACATGAAATGAAACCAATGCTACTTACTTGGTTTTATGCACACATGGAACTAAAAGATCTCTTATCAGAAACAGTCATTTTAAATGTACTATAGTAACACTAAAATGCAAATATATAGTTGAATTACAGTTCTAAACAGCACTACTTAAATTAATGAACAGCGGGTGACTGATTCTAAGACAACGCAGAGCACGTTATCAGTCATCCCAATCATAATGGCTTGTAAAACATTAGATTTCCAGCACTGAAACGATTTTATGAAAATCTATTGTAAATCTATTGCATTGTTTCACATCGTAAAACTGGGATAAGGCTCCAATATCTTGAATTCTGAATAAGATATCACAGCAAACAGTGAGATTCCAGCCGTAAGAGGAAAAGGTCTTCATGCAGCAACTTTTCTGTCTCCTAGAAAGCTTTTTGTGCTAATAGAGAAGTTGCTGAAGTACACTGGAATAGTTCAGCAAATGTCCATGGGGCCATGACGTAAACCTCAGGAATGGCACGATCTATCAGGCTTTTCTGAATGCTTGGGGCCATCCATTTAATAATATGTTCAAAGATAAAACCACGCATAATTGTGAGACTAACTACAGTCCCAGATGTTGACAAGGTGTCGGCAATTTGCAAGTCTTTTAGTCCAATGACATTCTGTCCATTATTTCACAAATGTTATGCTTCTAGCTAACAAAACCTGTCCTTCACTATGGAGGTTATTTTCCCCCATTTTTTGGTGGCATCACACCCAGCAGCACTCAGGGTCTACTCCTGGATCTGTACCCAGAAATCGCTCCTGGCAGGCATGGGGACATATAGGATGCTGGGAATCAAACCAGGGTCCATCCTGTGTTGGCCACGTGCAAGGCCAATGCTCTACCACTGTGCTATCGACCCCTATTTTCCCATTTTTAAAGATACAACGTGTCCAGTCCTGTCCTTATGCATGGTAATTGTATGTTTAAAGGGCCTATCATGAATAGCCTTAGTTATCTTCTCTCCAAAGGCCTGTTTGAGCACCTTGTCTGGTTTATCAGAATTCCAGCCTGCACAGTTTTCCCCATTTATCTGAAGTACTTGTTGACTAAATTTCAGATCAACCAATGAGGCTGGAAAATTTGCTTGGACTAGCTGAACAATTATCCTGTTATCTACTGTTAAGTGTGAGTCCATTTTTTCCATCTTGGTCCTTACACAAAATGACTTCATTAATTCCTTGCTTAATCTCTTGTTTGTTTTGAGGTGGTTTTTTTTTTTTTTTTTTTTTTTTTTGGTTTTTGAGTCACACCCAGCAGTGCTCAGGGGTTACTCCTGGCTCTACGCTCAGAAATCGCTCCTGGCAGGCTCAGGGGACCATATGGGATGAGGGGATTCGAACCACCTTCTTTCTGTATGTAAGGTAAATGCCTTACCTCCATGCTATCTCTCTGGCCCTGTAACTCTATTTTTGTAGTGTCTCTGTCTGCTGCTGGTATCAGGTTAATGTTAGCTTCATATAAATTATTTGGGAGTGTTTCTGTATTTTTATTTTTAGGGAGCCAGAAAAGGATTGACAGTAATTCCTCTTTGAAAGAATTCAATAGTGAATCAATATGGGCCTGAACTTTTGTTCTGAGGAAGCCTTTTATTTACCATTTTAATTTCCTCAGTAGTGATAGGTCTGATCAGATAGATACTCAAGATCATCTAGGTTCGGGGTCAGAGAGATAGCATGGAGGTAAGGCATTTGCCTTGCATACAGAAAGACAGTGATTCGAATCCCGGCATCCCATGTGGTCCCCCAAGCCTGCCAGGAGTGATTTCTGAGCGCTGCTGGGTGTGCCCCCCGCAAAAAAAAGAGATCATCTAGGTTCAACCTTGGGAGGTTATAGTAGTCTTAAGAATTTATCCATTTCGGTAAGTCAGAGTGAGAGAGAAAAACGCAGAATGGTCTCACTCATCTATGGGTTTTAAGAAAAATGAAAGACATTCTTGCAATAATAATTTTCAGACACAAAGGAGAAAAGAGCTGGAAGTTCCAGCTCACCTCAGGAAGCTCACCACAAATAGTGATGAGTTTAGTTAAAGAAATAACTACATTTTGAACTGTCCTAATAATGAGAATGTATGAGGGAAATGGAGAGCCTGTTTAGAGTACAGGCGGGGGTCGGGTGGGGAGGAGGGAGACATGGGACATTGGTGATGGGAATGTTGCACGGTGATGGGGGGTGTTCTTTACATGACTGAAACCCAAACACAATCATGTATGTAATCAAGGTGATTAAATAAAATATATATATTAAAAAAATTAAATATTAAAACAAGCAAAACATGCTCATATTTAAAAATATGAAAAAAAAAAGAATTTATCCATTTTGGAGCCGAAGAGATGGCACAGCGGTATTTGCCTTGCAAGCAGCCTATCCAGGTCCTAAGGTGGTTGGTTCAAATAGCGGCGTCCCATATGGTACCCCGTGCCTGCCAGGAGCTATTTCTGAGCAGATAGCCAGGAGTAACCCCTGAGCACCACCGAATGTGCCCCCTTCAAAAACACCCACAGAACAACAACAAAAATAAATTTATCCATTTCTTCCAGGTCCTCTATTTCTGTAACAAAGATTCTCAAAGTAATGTCTGATTAAACCTTTGAATTTTCTATTGTTATCTGTAGTGACACCCCACTTTTCATTCCTCTTTCATTTAGTAAGTTTCTCTCTCTTTCTTTGTGAGTATTGCTAATGCATCATAATTTTGTTTCTTTTTTTTTTTTTTTTTTCAGAAAACCATTTCATTGATCTTTTGGAATTTTTTGGAGGAGATTTTCAGTTCATTGTATTCTGCTCTAAGCTTTATTATTTCCTGCTGCATGCCTATTTTTAGTTCATTTTGTTGGTGATTTTCCAATGTCTTAAGCTGTGGCATTAAGTTATTTATGTGGGCCATTTTTTTTCTTCCTGATGAATGCTAGCAAAGCTATCAATTTTCCTTTTAATACTGCTTTTGCTCTGCCCCACATATTCTAATAATTTGTGTCTTCATTCTCCTTTGTTTTCAGAAATCTTTTGATTTCTTGTTTGGTTTCATCTCTGACCCACAGATGTTTAGTATTGTGCTGTTTAATTTTCAGTTCTTAGATGTATTTTTTGTGTCTGTTTGTAATTAACTTCTATTTTCAGTGCCTTTTGATTTAAGAAGATAAGTGATACAATTTCTATCCTCTTGATTTTATGGGGGTATGTTTTATGGCCCAGAAAGTAGTCTATCTTGGAGAATATTCCATATGCATTAGAGAAGAATGTGTATCCAGCTTTCTGCAAATGATAAACCCAAAATATATCTACTAAGCCACTCACTTCAATTTCTTCCTTCAAAGCCAGTAGTATATCCTTGTTATGTTTTTCTCTGGATGATCTATTGAAGTCTCTACTACTCTTGTAAATATTCATCAATATTGTGTTGCTGTTGATGTCATTCTTCAAATCTATCAGAAATTGTTTTAAGCATATTGCTGGCCCTTCATTGAGTATGTATGTATGTATATGTATATATATATATATATATATATATATATATGTAGAGTGTGACTTCTGATGTACACATCCCTTAATTATTAAGAAATGCCCATCCATCAGACGATGGTTTGAATACCGGCAAGTCAGGCTCTTTTACACCTTGTGAGAGCTCCCATCAGCATGCTGGTCCTGCCTTGGTTCTGGCTCCACTATAGACCCAGAGAAGACTCAAAGGATCCCACCTTCAGTGAGAGATATTCTAGTAGGAACGGAGTCCAGGAAATGAAGACCCTAATTTAAAAAAAATTTTTTTTGGTTTTTGGGCCACACCCGGTGATGGTCAGGGGTTACTCCTGGCTATACGTTCAGAAGTCACTCCTGGCTTGGGGGACCATATGGGATGCCGAGGGATCAAACCGCGGTCCCACCTAGGCTAGTGCTGGCAAGGCAGGCACCTTACCTCTAGTGCCACCGCCCGGCCCCAGTGTAGGAATGGTGTGAAAAGTCAGCATTTGAATTGAGTTAACACAGAGGATTTATACTTAGCTTTCTATATTATTCTTACCTCAAACCTCTTATAATGGCTATACCTCATTCTATTTCTTAAGTGGTGACCAGACTGAATAAATCTAAACTGATTATCACTTTATCTCAATGAGGTAATTCTCATCACTTTCAAATGATCACTTAAAAGATACCATCTCTTGGGGCCAGAGTGGTGGCACAAGCAGTAGGGCGTTTGCCTTGCACACGCTAACCTAGGACGGATTATGGTTCGATCCCCCCGCATCCCATGTGGTCCCCCAAGCCAGGAACAATTTCTGAGTGCATAGCCAGGAGGAACCCCTGAGTGTCACTGGGAGTAGCCCAAAACAACAACAACCACGACAACAACAATGAAAAGATTCCATCTCTTAGTAATAGTTTTATTTATCAAGTTTATTAGAGACTCCTGAAAAAGTCAATCTAATTAGTTGACTTGTTATATTCAAAAGCAAAGGCCTACACTAAAAAGAAAATATATAAATCACTGGGGAGACTCATCAAGAAAACAAACTATGATAAATAAAGATATTAGAGTAAGAGGATGTGGAGCACGTAAAGCATAATTGAAGAATTACTGAATGAATTACTGTAGGCTTAGTGTATCCAGGTCTGAGAAATAAAAACTTCAAGAGAACACAGCCATAATAAGACTCCCACACACTTCTGTAATTTTTGCCTTAGGAACTCAACCTGACACTCACAGTAAATATTGGGGTAAGTTTCTCCTTGTATTTCTTGCAGAGAGAGAAGAAACATAACCCTTAAGAAAAAAATTGATACCTAAAGTGCAATTTGCGTTAAACCACAGTAAAGTGTGAGTCAGCAATGGTATCATGGATCGTGTATTCTTTTATACCAGAAAACTCTTTTCTTTTTTTAAAAAAAATATACCCTCGCTGGTAGAACTCAACAAGAAAAAAATATACAATTTCATAAAAAACTGGGAGAGGAAATGAACATTTTCTCAAAGAAATACATGTGCTAAAAGGCACATGAAATTTTCCACATCACTAATCATCAGAGAGATGCAAATCAAAATAATAATGAGGTACCATCTCATGCCAGAGAGTAGCACACACTACAAAGAACAAGGGAGAAAAGGAATCAATCCCATTCACTGCCAGTGGGAATGTGGACTGGTCCAGCTTATTTGGGAAAACAATATGGATATTACTCAAGAAACTAGAAATTGAGCTGCAATATGATCCAGCAATACCACTCTTAGGGACATACTTATGGACACAAAAATACCATGTAGAAAAGCCCTATCCATTCATATGTTCATTGCAGCACTGTTTTTTAATAGCAAGAATCTGGAAACAGCCCATGTGCCCAAGAACAGATGAGTAAATAAAGAAACAGTGGTACAGATAAAGAATGGAATACTGTGCAGCCATTAGAAAAAAATGAAGTCATGAAATTTTCTTATACATGGATGTATATGGAGAGTATTACGCCAAGTAAAATGAGTCAGAGAGAGCGATAGAATAATCTCATTTATTACTGGTATACAAGAAAAATTAAAAAATAGGATGGTAATAATATCTAGAAACAATAATAAGGGCCAGAAATACCAATTCTTGGCAGGAGACTTGACACTAATAGTGGAGCAGTGCAGTTAAGGTAGAGAAGCGACCACTATGACAATAAGTGGAACTGATCACTCTGGACAATAACTGGGTGTTGAATGGAGATAAAGTGATATGCATGATACCCCTTGCTTAACAATTGTGCAACCACAGTATCAAAAAAGAAAAAGAAAGCTAAGAGAGAGGAGTAAATAAAATGCCTGCCCCAGAAGCAGGTAGGGGTGAGGTTGGAAGAGATATTGTGGACACTAATATTCAGAAATGTTCATAGGTGTGAGAGTGTCAGACTGAAACTTAATCAGGGACAACTTTGTTATCATGATGTATAAAAAACGTTTGAGGGGGGAGGAGCAGAGGGAGGGGCCGGGCAGATAGCTGGCTTCCGGTTCCTTGATCCTGGAGGCCAGCTCTTTCCAGGTATAGGGTTAGGGGACACCCCATTCCGGAGGCCTACTCCTCAGTTTGGGAATTGCTGGGAGGCTTGGCAGGCCCCCAGCCGTTCCCCTATTTCTCCCCTGGACTCTAGGCCTGGCCTGAGTGCCACCTCTGGTGGCCTGCTATGGATTCCAGATGGACTCTATTAGGGGTCCCCAGGCTTCCCCCATCCCTACTCTAGAGGGGAGGAGCAAAGGGAGGGGCTGGGCAGATGGCTGGCTTCCGGTTCCTTGATCCTGGAGGCCAGCTCTTCCCAGATATGGGGTTAGGAGACACCCCGTTTCGGAGGCCTACTCCCCAGCTTGGGGGGTGCTGGAGGCTTGGCAGGCCCCCAGCTGTTCCCCTATTTCTCCCTTCCTCCAGGCCTTCCCTGGTTGCTGGCCCAGGTGGACTCTATCATGGTCCTCAGGCTTTCCCCATTTCTCTTCCAACACTGGGGGGGGGACACATGGGGTGGATGGCGGACTGATGCAGCACTGCTGTATGTCAGGACATTATGTCGTGACATTCACTGGTATTTTTTTTTCATTGGTCTACATTTCAAAAACAGCATGGGGGCACTATATATTTAAAATAAAAATGGGAGGATGGACTCTCAGGCTGGAAAGAGACCAGTTCACATGAGGGTACCATATATTTTCAAAATAAAAATGAGAGGATGGACTCTCAGGCTGGGAAGAGGCCAGTACTCTTTACCTACTTGTTTACTCTCAGCGACCTCTTCCTTCTTTCATTGTGTAACTGTGGTTGTTTCTGATTAGTTCCCATAAATGGTGACAATTAAGTCCGCTGTCTTGAGTTAGATTGTTTATTTCCCCCACTTTTTATCTTTTCTCCTCTTTGTGAACTGTTAAGGTATTTTGGTGAAAGAGTCCCTCTTTATCTTTCCTTCCCTTTGTTATTTGTTAAATAAGAAAGTTTGTAGAAGTGTCCCTCCATTTTATATAAGAACCAAGTTAATTGGATTGTTGGACTTGTTCTAGCATCCCCATAGGCATCAATCTCGCCATGTGATACTGTTCTTCCTTTGCATAGGCACATTAAAATGGAAAATTATATACAAACACATTCTTATAGAGATGGGAACACAAAAATTTTCTTAAACGGTGACAATTGTGTCCACTGTCTTAAGTTAGATTGTTTATTTTCCCCACTTTTTATCTTTTTTTTCTCTTTGTGAACTGTTCAATAAGGAATTTTGGTGAGAGTCCCTCAGTTTAATGCTTATGTTTCAACCAGGTCATGGGGATTGTTGGACTTGTTCTTGTGGCCCCCTTATGCGCTGATAACGCCAGATGGCATTATTCCTTGTTTGCATGGGCACATTAAAATTGAAAACACTATACATACAAATAAGTTCTTATCTAATAGAGATAGGAACACACAAATCTTGTGGTGCAATGGAACCTTACACCCTGAACATTGACATGATGAACTGGCATAGGCCTCAGAGGTTTGGGCATTCTCCATTCACCCCTGAACCAGGGAAGCCATCTGTGAAACATCCAAAGTTGTCTATGACATCACCTGTAAGCAATCCTCTACCAGGGAAGACCCTACTGCTGCTCTGACATCAATTTACTCAAAAGAATCTTTCCTTAACACTGAGAAGATTTAAACAACAACAACGACCTGCATACTGGACAGGGCTTTCTGCATTGTCCTTTAATTGTGAGTTGTAATTAGATGCAGCTCCGCACCATCCTGACTTCAATGTAGGATATACAGATTCCAGGATATTCAATACAGAAACATGATACCGACAACAGAGACTGTTTGAAAAATAAAACTGTATGGGCACTACAGACAATGACCTGAATTGGACAAACTAGTTTGCCTGGAGACTAGAATTGGTCTTATGTCAGGAAACTTCAGGGGTAGGGTCTCCTTGTATTTAGGTCAAGGTTTTTTCTTTCGATCTCCCCCATACTTTGGTGGGCCTATGCAAACGATAATCGCCACTCTAACACTGTTTTTACAGTGCTCCTTTGACTCGAAACCTTTAAGAAAACACTAGTAAAAATATCTGGAACTGCAAAAAAAGAAAAAAAAGTAGGCTAAGAGGCCAGAGAGGTGGTGCAAAGGGTAGGGCATCTGCCTTGCATGTGCTAACCGAGGATTGACCGCAATTCGATCCTCCAGTATCCCATATGGTTCCCAAAGCCAGGAGTGATTTCTGATTGAATAGCCAGGAGTAACCCCAGAGTGTCACCGGGTGTGGCCAAAAACAAACAAACAAACAAACAAAAACAAAAAAATGAAAGCCAACAAAACCCCACAAAAATAAAAAACAACAAAAATAGACTGAAAGTTACTAAGCACACATTTCTAACATGAAAGTCAGGAAGATTGTAATGAAATGCAAACCAAACATATTCTTTTAAGTTTAGACTTAATTGGACTTACATTTAGGCATTAGTTTATCTTTTATTTTATTTTAGTTCTTTATTAAAAATAATTTGCATTACCCCATGGTAAAACTAGCTTAGGGTTTATATCTAGTCCTATGCTTATGCTTCACTCCTAGATGTGCTCAAGGAACAATAATGCATTACTCAGGATCAGACCAGGCAGGGTAGGTTGCATGGAAGACATACCTAAGCCATTGTACTAGCTCTCTGACTCTTTATCTTTGATTTTATTCTAAGTACCTCAAGTTGTTTCTAGGACATAAAAGGTCCAGGCATAATAGACATTCTAATTTCAGGAAGTTACTTTTTTGGACAAAAATAAAACCAAGTAAAATGATACTTAAAAAAATTTTACAAATAAAACTACTTTTAGTAAAAAGAATACATAGTCATCTGTTTTGAATAATGCTAAATACTTGGGAAGAAAAACTGGGAAATCCTTTTACTCCAATATCATGAAAATTACTGATATTCATAAATGCACTTCAGAAGTGGGTAAAAATGGAAATAACATAAACTGGATAATGCTTGAAATGATGAGAAATAAAGAGTAGAAATTTAAACACTCTTGAGAGTGTTTATCCTAAATGTTTTATTACTAATTGTTTTATAATATAAGGAAATATTCAAATGTATGATCTTAATGCAGAATTGTGTAAAAGCAATAAAAGTTCTAATTGTACAAAAAAAGGAAAAAAAATTCTGCCCCCAAAAGAAAGTTCTTTAGGAAAATCTAAGCTAATGGAGGAGCAGGGTGTCATTGTGTATCTCACTCAAGAGAAAGGGAAATATAGAACACAGAGTGAAAATGAAAATAAAACCCTATAAATTATATGTATAGTTCATTGCCCAAGAGCATATGATCATTAAAAGACTGAGAATTAGGGGCAGAAACGATAGCACATTGGTAAGGTATTTATTTGCCTTTGATGCAGTGATCTGGGACGGGCTGAGATTCAAATCTCCGGCATCCCATATGGTCCCCAGAGCCTGATAAGAGCGATATCTGAGCACGGAGCCAAGAGTAATCCCTGAGCTCCAATGGTATGACCCAAAAGCCAAAACCAAACCAACCAAACAAAAAAACTGAAACTTACTCATAGGCCTGATTACTTCATTCCTACCCTCACCTTACCATCCCCAAAACTTATCTACACATTACTAAAAAGACCCACCTACAGAGAAGTTCCTTTCAAGTCAAGACAGGCATGGAACTTAGTGGTAGAGCAGTTGCCTTAAAATATATATATATATATATATATATACACACCATGGGCCAGCTGTCACTTCCAAGCACAAAGCCACAAGTAGCTACTGAGTATAATAGGATGTGACCTCACAAGAAAACTAGAAAGCATCATAATTTCTTTTATGTAGTACATCAAATATGCCATCCAACAGAAAAGTGACAAAGACTGGGGGAGGGGGGGGAGAAAAAGCAGTTTGAAACGATTCAAACCAGACCCAAAATATAACAAGGAGGCTAGAGTTCAAAAGATTGTGATTTTTCACTCTGGACAAGAACTGGGAGCTGAAAGGAGGTAAAGTGATATGTGATACCCGTTCAGTAAGAATACTTCAAATCACAGTGTCTAAAGAAAAAAAGAAGGGTGGGGAATGTCTGCTGTACAAGTCATTAGGGGAGAGAGGCAGGGAAATTGGGGACACTGGTGGTGGGGATGTGTCCACTGGTGAAGGGATAAGTTTGGGACATTGTATGACTGAAACACAATCACAAACAACTGTAACTCAACCTCACTGGTAATTCAATGATTTTTTTTCTTCGTAAAAAGGTGTAAATTTCAAACAGCTATGAGTAATACAAGACACTGTTTTTCTGTTCTCCATTTTGTATACAAGAAAATAAGGGGCCTGGCTATTTGAGTATCTTACACAAGGTTCACAAGTAGTAACCAAGCCGTGGAGAGCATACTTAAGGCCATATTGAATTCAACTCTTTCTGCTGGGCTTGGCTGCCTTCTCCTAGCATGGTATGTCTTCTCTATCTATCTGTAATACATTCCCCAGTGAAGCTTTTCTTAAGGTCTCAAGAGCTCCTGTCACATTCCTAACTCTGCAGACTCTTGTCATTGCTTCAAAGGCCAAAGAAATTAAGGGGCTATAACCCTCTTTGCTGTTTACTAGGTGGAGTGCATTTTTCCATTCATTTAGACTGAGCCAGAAATATAGCTCTGGGAGAGAGCACTAAGTAGGCTCATAGTTTAATTCCCAGTATGGCAAAACCAAACAGTTCAAAAGAGCCACTTGGCAGTCTTTCATTCTACTGCTAATCTCATTTGATCAACTGAATGAGAATTTATAAGCCAGCTGCAGAGCACCTAAATTTGATAAACTAAGACTCTATAAGCTAGCAGCCAAATTCCTAGGAGTTCCAATAGTATTTGCAATACTATTTGCACAGAAATTTGCACAGAAAGGAGCAGGAAGTTGCAGATTCAGGACAAGATATCTGTACGTTTTTGTTTTCTTTTATTCTAGGAGAATGCCACACTCTTTACTAGTGAACTAACTTCCGGGGAACTACAGCATGACAAAAACCATTTCACAACAACTTATTCTAGACACTGATGACACCAGAAAAACTATGTTCCTTCCTCTAAGACACAGTGACAAAGGAACAGGGGGCTCAGGGAAACCAGGAAGAAAAAAAAAACATCAAAACAGCACATAACGGGGCCAGAGCGGTGGCACAAGCAGTAGGGTGTGCGCCTTGCACGCGCTAACCTGGGACAGACTGTGATTCGATCCCCTGGCATTCCATATGGTCCCCCAAACCAGGAGCGATTTCTGAGCACAGAGCCAGGAGTAACCCCTGCACATCACCGGGTGTCACCCCCCCAAAAAAACCCATAATATAGTCATAGTACAAAGGAACAATCCAGGAAGTGAAGGGGACTATTGTAAGTAAAGATCAAACAAGCTTGCAAAGCTAACTGGTATTTGTATGGAATGACTTGAAAAACTCATGTGGAGACTTAAGATTAGGTCCCATAATTTCTCACCAAGCTCTATTCAAACTTGGAGCCCCTCTCTGGGAGCTATGGAGCAGGGTAGACAAACCCATGGATTCACAAAAGGGTAGTGCATCTGCTCCCCACCCCTACCCTTAATTCTCACTCCCTAAAGACTCTATCCACTATGTCGTTTTTATTGACACTTTTACTGAGGCTATAGAAAAGAATGAAGGTCTGTCTTGGGGTGGAGTCCATTAGTAATTGATAAAGAATAAAAATTAATTGTCACAAGCTGAAAGGTATTTCAAGATAAGTAAACTTTATTATGAAGAGAAAGCTGTTTTCCCTCAAACTCCCTCACTCCGTAACTAGTCACTAGCTCAGTTCTTCCCCTATAGCTACACTTACAACTCTAGAATAGATATGATATGATAGAATATAGTGTATTTAGAGATAAGGAAACTCAGGTACAAGTTATATATTCTAATGTTCAGTCCTGCAACTTAATCTTACCTTCATCAGAACCAGCATATGAAACATTTAATAAAATTTTCCTTTAACACTGAGAGATTCTAAGACACAAAAAATGCTCCACATCACTCCACATCAGGGAGATGCAAATCAAAATAACAATGAGGTACTATCTCATGCCAGAGAGATTGGCATACATCACAAAGAACAAGAGCAATCAATACTGGAGGGATGTGAAGAGAAAGGAGCTCTCATTCACTACTGGTGGGAATGCCGTCTAGTTCAGCCCTTATGGAAAACAATACGGAGATTTCTCAAAAAACTGGAAATTGGGGGCCGGAGAGATAGCATGGAGGCAGGAGGTCATCGGTTCAAATCCCGGCACCCCATATGGTCCCCCGTGCCTGCCAGGAGCAATTTCTGAGCCTGGCGCCAGAAATAACCCCTGAGCACTGCCGGGTGTGACCCAAAAACCACAAAAAAAAAAAAAAAAGAACTGGAAATTGAGCTTCATTTGACTCAGCTATACCAGTCCTAGAGATCTATGCTAGGAACACAAAAATGCAATACAAAAATCCCTTCCTCACACCTATATTCATCACAGCATTTTTTTTTACAATAGCCAGACTCTGGAAACAACCAAGATGCCCTTCAACAGAATGCCCTTCAATGAATGCTTAAAGAAACTGTGGTACATATACACAATGGAATATTATGCAGCTGTCAGGAGAGATGGAGTCATGAAATTTTCCTATACATGGATGGACATGGAAACTATTATGCTGAGAGAGTGAAATAAGTCAGGGAGAGAGACATACACAGAATAGTCTCACTTATTTGAGTTTTAAGAAAAATAAAATGTATTATTGGAATAATGCAAGAGATGAGGGCTGAAAGGACCGGCTCAAGATAAGAAGCTCACCACAAAGAGAAGTAGTGCAGTTAAGAGAAATAACTACACTAACAACTAAAATTACAATCTTAATCAGTGAGAGAATGCCTGTCTCGAATACAGGCAGGGGTTGAGAAGGAGGGAGGGGTCATTGGTGGTGGAAATTTGCACTGGTGAAGGGGGGTGTTCTGTTTATGATTGAAACCCAACTATAATCATTTTTGTAATCACGGTGCTTAAGTAAAGATTATATATTTAAGAAATGATTTCTGAACTCCCCCCCAAAAAAAAAACCACTTAGAGATCCTATATTCACGAATGCCCTTTAATTAGCCATATTAAAGTAGGGATTCAAGGGGCTTTCTCTGGTTTCATACAGAAAAAAATCATAATTATATGATGAGATGTTGTAGTAGTGTTTTGGGACTAGATCTGAAAGAGCAGAATCTCCCAATTTCATGCCTGAACAGAAAAAAGAATCCCTACCTGATATTCATTCTACCCTGACTGAATTCTAGAAAATTAAACAAAACAACAACACAACCCTTCTACACATATGCTCCCATCCAAACATTCAGACGTGGTACTGAAACTTTTGGACTTACTCTTTGCAAACAGCTGAGAGATGGTTTTTCTTGTATCTTCTGACCCCTCATATTCCTTTTCTGCAAGTTGCTTGTTGGCAGACTCTAGACGCTCTGTGGAATTTTGAGACACTTAAGTGGGCCCCAGTACTAACTCTCCAAGCTCATGCTGTTTGCCCTCTGACTACAGATCTAGGTAAATAAAAGTCTCTCATTATAAAAATATGGGTGACAGATAACCCTGATCTAGGTTTGCAAAAGTAGATCATAAAAACATACCCAAACAAAGCAGGAGAAGATGAGTGGCTTATTATTTTCACCCCCTCATAGAAAAATAAAATCCAAGAGCAAAATTTTGCTAAATTTCAAAGAAAAACTTTGGCTGAATATAGACCTTTCATTCGCCGGGTAGAAAAGCAATAAAGTTTCTAGAAAATCTTTAAAATCATGCAGCATCAAAGCCGGAGGGGGGCCATGACAAGCAGAGTTTACAACACACATACTGAATGTGGTGAAGACAGATACTTCTCACCATCTACAATAAGAGAAAAATATTGGTGCCAGCATGGTGGTGCAGTGGCAGGGCATTTACCTTACACACACTAACCTAGGATGAACCATGGTTCGATCCGCTGGCGTCCCATATGGTCCCCCAAGCCAGGAGCGATTTCTGAGCACAGAGCCAGGAGTAACACCTGAGCATTACCAGGTATGGATGCCCCCCAAAAAAGAGAAAATATTAAGGAAGGCATTCTAGAAACTATAAATAAAGGTCGTCATTATTTCCTATTTTCAGGGTCAAAAGGCAGGTCTCTGCAAAAACCACTATCGAAAGAAACAGTACAGGTTGGGGGGCAAGGAGACACAGGGAGTATACTGACTGATCCCCACTTTGATTAAGCGAGCACTGGATTATACTTTTTTGCAGTCACAAGTTTTCACAGAATACAATATAACGGCCATGCTCGCTGGGCTATTCAGGCCTGTAGAGCTTCACCATCTGCTCCACTGCCTTCTCCTTGAATATCCTACTAGATCTTTTGTGAGTGATCCCTTACCTCTCAGGTCCCTGTTGAAGTCATGCATCCTCCGTATCTCTCCCTCAAGCTTGTTTCTCATGGCTTTCTCCAGGGTCTCTCTTTTCGAAGATGACTTCACCAGATTCTCATAAGCCTCCGACACACGTTGGATTTCTGTCTCCACCTGAACAACCAAAAGCAATGACATAAGCTATGGAAAGAGGCTGAGAAGGAAGACGATCTAAAAGCATTAGTGACAGATGAGGAAAGTTCCCAAAGAATTGCTAAATTGAATCTTTTTTTTTCTTTTTTTCGTTTTGGGGCCACACCCGGCAGCACTCAGGGGTTATTCCTGGCTCTGCACTCAGAAATAGCTCCTGGAAGACTCAGAGAACCATATGGGATGCTGGAAATCGAACCCAGGTCTGTCCTGGGTTGGCTGCATGCAAGGCAAACACCCTACCACTGTGCTGTCTCTCTGACGCCTAAATTTAATCTTAAACTCAATAATTAACCCATCTGGACATAGGTCATGAGATTTAAGATTTACTCAAGTTTAAAATAAAACTTTCCTCATACAGAGCTGATAAGAGCAAAGGAATTTTCTAAGTGTAGTAGTTATGAGTGATTTGCATATCTGAGTAAGGAAGTTCCTGAATTTTGAAATGATTCATAACAACACATACATTCTTACATACTAATGTTATGAAAAGGTGTGAAGAAAATAATAAATATAAGTAAGAACTGGAAAATAGCAAACAGAAGAAAAAACTAGGCACCCTCCCTAACTTGCACTTCCTAAGAGAATTAAGCCAAGCCCTAAGCTTCTCTAAGTTCCTAAAGAAAGCTCCCGGCTAAGCACTCTAACTTCCCTAATTTACACTTTAATTAAGTGCCTTAATTTACACTTCATTCAAGCTCACTGGGAACCTTTCCACTTTTCCCTTTCCTCCACTCCCCCACTCCCTGGCTCCCCTTCCTTTCCCTGGGAACCTTTCCACTCCCCCACTCCCTAGCTCCCCTTCCTTTCCCTGGGAACCTTCCCACTCCCCCACTCCCTAACTCCCCTTCCTTTGAACTAACCACCACAATTCGCGGAAGACCCTCATTTTAAATTAGACATATGCCGTCAGGGGAAGGACAAAGATACGCACATGACCCCAGGGGCAAACACTGCCCCATCTGTTACACAGGGAAAACAAAATGCCTCTTTCCTGGGCTCTGACGCATAACTTCTTTTGTGGCGGGAGATAAGGAGAAATGCCTCCTTCCTGGCAGGTGTGTTCCCATGATATGTATAGACTTTTTACCCTATAAAAGCTTTGCTGAATGCTAAAGGGGGGCCGAATCTTCTCTACTCGGTCCTGAGTTATGAGATTCGGTCTCCAGCATGCTGAGATATTAAAATCCCTCGTGTTATTACAGCAAGTCTGGTCTTCGAGTCTCTTTGGGTACGCGCATATCCTGAGCCTGGAGCGGACTTCCCCTGCGGGGGAGTTCTTTCATTTGGGGGCTCGTCCGGGATATTTGCGACCACCCAGAGACCCCAGACCCACTTGGAGGTGAGCTCTTGTGTCTGTGTCTGTGTCTACTTAGTCTGGGTTCGTTTGCTTCTGGCTGTACTTTTCTCTGAGGTTTGGCGCGATCGCAGTTTCGGCTTTACGGACGCTCAGCAAGTCTGAGGTTTCGTGGATAAAGACAGACGTGTCCGGGTGTCCACCGTCCGATCACCCTGGGAGACGTCCCGGGAGGAAGCGGGGACGACCAGGGACGCCTGGTGTACCCCCCTGGTCTGGAGAGTCGCGAGGAGAATAGCTTCCTCATTGAACTAGGCTGGCGGCGGAGGCCCCTGCCATCCGACTCTTTGAAGTGCCTTTGGGCAACGCGGGAACGGCGCTTGTTCTGGGTCATTTGTCTCTTGATTGTAACTTCTGTGTCAGTTTTCCTTGAAATTAGGACTAAGATGGGACAGACCGTGACGACTCCTTTGACTCTAACCCTTAACCACTGGACTGACGTAAAAGCTAGGGCTCACAATCTGTCTGTCGGGGTACGGAAGGGCCCCTGGCAGACCTTCTGCACCTCTGAATGGCCAACCTTTGGAGTCGGCTGGCCGCCAGAAGGTGTCTTTAACCTCTCTCTTATTTCCGCAGTAAGAAAGGTCATTTTTCAGTCTGAAGGGGGACACCCGGACCAAATACCCTACATTCTCGTCTGGCAGGACCTCGTCCAGAATCCACCAGTGTGGGTCAAGCCCTGGATATCTGGCCGCCCTGAGCCAACTTCCACTATAATGGCAGTAGCCTCAGACCCCGAGCCCAACTTGCCTGTTCCCCCCCGACCTTCAGCTCCCCCGCCCCTCTACCCTGAGATAGACAATGATCTTCTTCTTGACTTCTCCCCCCCTCCGTACTCCCAACCTCAATCCTCTCCCCAGCCGGCACAACCTAACGTGCCACACGTCGCTGTGGGGCAACCCCCGGCGGCCGGTCCACGCGAACCGGGACCAGCAGGGGGAACCCGGAGCCGGAAGGGCCGCAGTCCAGAAACTGTTCGCCCCTCCGAGTCACGGTCTCTTGCCCTCCCCCTTCGGGCAATGGGGCCCCCGCCAGGAGATGACCAGCTTCCCCCTTTACAGTACTGGCCTTTTTCCTCGGCAGATCTATATAATTGGAAGACTATGCACCCCACCTTTTCAGATAATCCCTCTGCCCTGACGGGACTCCTCGAGTCTCTCATGTTTTCGCATCAGCCCACCTGGGACGACTGTCAACAACTGCTCCAGGTCCTCTTCACGACAGAGGAAAGAGAAAGAGTCCTCCTAGAAGCCAGGAAAAACGTCCCGGGGGCCGATGGGACTCCCACTAATCTCCCTAACCTCATAGATGAAGGGTTTCCACTGACCAGGCCAACCTGGGACTTCAATACCGCAGAAGGTAGGGAGCGCCTCACCGTCTACCGCCGGGCTCTCATTGCTGGTCTAAGAGGGGCTGCAAGACGCCCCACGAATCTGGCTAAGGTAAGAGAGGTTGTCCAAGGTCCAGTTGAACCGCCCTCGGTTTTCCTGGAACGCCTAATGGAAGCTTATAGGAGGTACACTCCTTTTGATCCAGCTTCAGAGGGACAACAGGCGGCCATAGCAATGGCCTTTATTGGGCAGTCAGCCACAGATATAAAATGTAAGCTACAGAGGCTAGAGGGACTTCAAGATTATTCGTTGCGAGACTTAGTGAAGGAGGCAGAGAAAGTGTTCCACAAGAGAGAAACAGAGGAGGAGAAAAAGGAAAGAGAAAAGAAAGAGATAGAGGACAGAGAGAACCGGCGTGATCGCCGACAAGAGAGAAATTTAACTAGAATTTTGGCTGCAGTAGTAGGGGATAGTATAGCAGAAAGAGAAAGAAGCAGGCAGACAGGGCACCTGGGCGACAGGGCAAGAAGAACCCCGAGAGGACAAGATCGTCCATTCGATAGAGATCAGTGTGCCCATTGTAAAGAAAAAGGACTTGACCGTCCACTCGAAAAAGATCAGTGTGCCCATTGTAAAGAAAAAGGACACTGGGCAAGGGAGTGCCCGAAAAAGCAACTCAGGAGGAACAAGGTCCTGGCTCTCGATGATTAGGGGGGACGGGGCTCGGTCCCCCTCCCCGAGCCCAGGGTAATGCTTCCAGTAGAGGGGACTCCCATCAACTTCCTGGTGGACACGGGAGCTGAACATTCGGTATTGACCAGGCCCCTAGGAAAATTAGGAACAAAAGAAACCATGGTTGTGGGGGCCACGGGCAGCAAATTCTACCATTGGACTACAAAAAGAAAATTGGACGTTGGGAGGGGCCGAGTAACTCACTCCTTCCTGGTCATCCCTGAGTGCCCTGCGCCCCTCCTGGGAAGAGATTTGCTGACCAAATTAAAGGCACAAATTCAGTTTACCCCTGAGGGACCTGAAGTAACTTTGGGGGAAGCTCCTGTGACTTGTCTGGTAGTCGGACTTGAGGAGGAATACCGCCTCCATGAAACAAAGCCTGGAGAAGTAGTTGCTTCAGAATGGCTTACCCAATTCCCTGAGGTCTGGGCTGAACAGGCAGGAATTGGCAAGGCTAAACAAGTACCCCCGATAGTGGTAGAGCTGAAGGCGCATGCCTCACCTATCTCGGTGAGACAATATCCCATGAGTAAAGAAGCAAAGGAAGGCATCCGTCCCCACATCCAGAGGCTGATACAGCAAGGAGTTCTAGTACCCTGCCGATCTCCCTGGAACACGCCTTTGCTGCCGGTGAAGAAACCTGGCACTGGGGACTACCGACCAGTACAAGACTTAAGGGAGGTTAATAAAAGGGCCCAGGATTTGCATCCCACTGTGCCTAACCCTTACAATCTACTGAGTTCCCTCCCACCGGAGCGGGTTTGGTACACAGTGCTAGATTTAAAAGACGCTTTTTTCTGTCTCCAATTACACCCCAGCAGCCAACTGATGTTTGCTTTTGAGTGGAGAGATCCGGAAGGGGGACACACTGGACAACTGACATGGACTAGATTGCCCCAGGGTTTTAAAAACTCCCCCACACTATTCGACGAGGCACTCCATAGGGACCTGGCCCCCTTCAGGGCTCGGAACCCCCAAGTCTCCCTTCTTCAGTATGTTGATGACCTCCTGCTGGCAGCATCCACCAAGGAAGCGTGTGAAGAAGGAACCAGAGAACTCCTAAAAGAATTGGGTGAGTTAGGGTACCGGGTGTCGGCCAAGAAAGCTCAGTTGTGCCGCAACGAAGTAACATACCTGGGGTATGTCCTGAAAGACGGCAAGAGGTGGCTCACAGAAGCCAGGAAAAAGACAGTAGTTACCATTCCTGTCCCCAAGACTCCACGGCAGGTACGGGAATTTCTGGGGACAGCCGGTTTCTGTAGACTTTGGATACCTGGGTTTGCCTCCCTAGCCGCTCCCCTGTATCCACTTACACGGGATCAAGCTCCCTTTGCTTGGACACAGGAGTGTCAAGAAGCCTTTGAAAAAATTAAAACTGCTCTACTCACAGCACCAGCCCTGGCCCTGCCGGATCTAACCAAACCTTTTACCCTGTATGTGGACGAACGTGCGGGAGTGGCTCGGGGAGTGCTAACCCAAGCCCTGGGACCTTGGAAAAGACCAGTAGCCTACTTGTCAAAAAAACTCGACCCAGTGGCAAGCGGCTGGCCGTCATGTCTGAGGGTAATCGCAGCGGTGGCTCTCCTGGTAAAAGACGCTGACAAACTTACTCTGGGCCAGCATGTAGTTATAGTCGCTCCCCATGCATTAGAAAGTATAGTCAGGCAGCCTCCTGACCGTTGGTTGACCAACGCCCGAATAACTCACTACCAAAGTCTCTTGCTAAACGACCGTATAACGTTCGGACCGCCTGCTATTCTTAACCCCGCCTCCCTGCTCCCGGAGACAGACGGATCCCAGCCGGTACACTCATGCACAGACATTTTAGCTGAGGAAACTGGAACCCGGAGAGACCTGACAGATCTGCCCTGGCATGGGGCGCCGAATTGGTACACAGATGGTAGTAGCTTCATCATGGATGGAAAAAGAAAAGCCGGAGCAGCCATAGTGGATGGGAAGCAAGTAATATGGGCCAGCAGCCTTCCTGAGGGGACTTCGGCACAAAAAGCTGAATTACAAGCTTTGACAAAAGCCCTTGAGCTGGCAGAAGGAAAAGTTATTAACATCTACACCGACAGCAGATACGCGTTTTCCACCGCTCACATTCACAGCGCGATCTACAAACAAAGAGGACTCCTCACGGCTGCAGGAAAGGAAATTAAGAACAAGGAAGAAATCCTTGCTCTCTTGGAAGCCATACACCTGCCGAAAAAGGTAGCTATTATTCATTGTCCTGGACATCAAAAAGGAATGGACCCCGTGGCAGCAGGGAACAGAATGGCAGATCACACTGCTAAGAAAGCCGCACAAGGAACTGTCTCCTGTGCCTTATGTGAGCAACGAAAGAAACCCCAACCAAAAGAAGATAATTTCAGTCTAAACTACACACCAATAGACTGTGAGGAAATTGAACGCCTAAAGGAAAAAGGATTATCCAGCGGATTTGACTGCCATGGGATCGCAAAAACTAAAGACAACAAAATCATTTTGCCTCATAAAGAAGGTGAATACTATGTAAAGAGTATCCATCACCTAACACATTTAGGAAAAAAGAAATTGTGCGAACTAGTAAAAGCCTCCAATTATCACGTACTCCGACTACGAACTATAACAGAACAAGTAACCCAGTCCTGTAAAGCCTGTGTTCTAACAAATGCCCACCACCCGCTCGTAGAACCAGGAAAACGGCTGCGGGGAGACAGACCAGGAGTCTTCTGGGAAGTAGATTTCACAGAAATCGTTCCTGGTAGGTATGGCAATAAATATCTTCTAGTCTTCATAGACACCTTCTCCGGATGGGTTGAAGCTTTCCCCACAAAGTCTGAAACTGCCCAGGTGGTCACGAAAAAAATTCTGGAAGAAATTTTGCCCCGGTTCGGGATACCCAAGGTAATCGGCTCCGACAACGGGCCCGCGTTTGTCGCCCAGGTAAGTCAGGGACTGGCCAAACAGCTGGGGACCAATTGGAAATTGCATTGCGCTTATAGACCCCAGAGTTCAGGGCAGGTAGAGAGAATGAATAGAACTCTAAAAGAGACCCTCACTAAATTGGCTATTGAGACCGGCGGGAAGGACTGGTTGGGCCTCCTTCCCTTTGCGCTCCTCAGAGCCCGAAACACACCCGGACGTTTCGGGCTCACTCCCTATGAGATCCTTTTTGGGGGACCTCCCCCCTTGACCAGACCAGACGGAGTATTAGACCCCGCCTTAGATTCCCACTCACCCTCTGCTTTGTTTATCCACCTTAAGGCTCTAGAGGCTGTCCGCACCCAGATCTGGGACCAGATTAAAGAAGCCTATTCACCTGGGACTCCTGCGGTGCCACACGGGATCCAAGTCGGTGATCTGGTCCTTGTTAGACGTCATCGAGTGGGAACCCTCGAGCCCAGGTGGAAGGGACCCTACTTAGTACTGTTAACCACCCCAACAGCTGTGAAAGTAGACGGAATTGCTGCCTGGATCCACGCGTCACACACAAAGAAAGCTCCTGCTGAAAAGCTTAAGGATGAATGGAAAGTGGAAGCAACTGATAATCCTCTTAAACTTCGCCTGCGCCGTCGCCTCTGCCCAGAGCGGTAACCCCCACGCTCCTATGACACTGACCTGGGAAGTCATTTCCCAGGCTGGAGACACTGTGTGGAGCATTTCCAAGGTGGCCCCCCCGTATACTTGGTGGCCACCACTGCGCCCCGAGGTTTGCGCCCTCATTGCTGGTGTAGAGGCATGGGACATCCCGGAAGAGTCACCTGAAACGGTTCCCCAGGAAAAAGTCGTCTTTCAGAAACGAGCCCTCTCACAGGGAGTGTACACTAGGGGCCAGTACGTAGCCGACCTGCCAGGGTGCAGTTCCTTGGCAAAGCAGAGAAAGTTACGGCAGGCATCGTTCTATGTTTGCCCCAGGGAAAAACAGTCTAAGAGGGAAGGTCGCCGATGTGGGGGGATAGAAAGTTTCTTTTGTAAAGCATGGGGATGTGAAACCTCTGGCACTGCCTATTGGAACCCCTCTTCCAGCTGGGACCTCATTACAGTAGTTAGAGGTAGTAAAGGTGACACCCTAAACATCACTTTCACGCAGAAAGGGAGGGAGGAAAAAGGCGGCTGGATAAAAGGAAAACAGTGGGGCCTGAGATTTTACGTTTCTGGAACCGATCCGGGGTTCACATTCAAACTCAGACTGAAAATTCAAAATCCTCCCTCTCAGCCAATAGGGCCCAACCCCGTCCTAACGGACACCCAGCCTTTACCCAAGCCTAGGCCAACACTAGTCCCTGTTACTCCTGCTTCCTCACAGCCCCTAAACTCGGACCCAACAACCCAGACTCATGAATCTAAAGACGCCCCTGCCCCCCCAGGGATGGAAAACCGCCTTTTAAACTTAATAGAAGGAGCCTTCTTGGTACTCAACCGAACCAATTCTGATATCACCCAATCTTGCTGGCTCTGTTACGCCTCAAGCCCCCCCTACTATGAAGGAATTGCCCAAAATAGAACCTTTAACGAAAGCGAAAGTTCCTCTGTATGTGCCTGGGGAGGGAGCAGAAAGCTAACCTTAGCTGCCGTGTCTGGGCAGGGCCTCTGTTTAGGTACCGTTCCCCCTGATAGAAAGCACCTCTGCAGCTCAACCCTACAATCATCCTTTACACGGGGGCGATACCTCGTTCCCCCTCCAGACACGGTTTGGGCCTGTAACACGGGACTCACCCCATGCATCTCCACCAGCGTGTTCAACAATCTCCAGGATTACTGTATTTTAGTCCAGCTAGTCCCTAGACTCTTGTACCATGATAGCGAGTCTTTTGTGAATGAGTTTGACAGAAGAGCTCGCTGGAAAAGGGAACCTGTAACTATTACACTGGCAGTCCTTCTAGGCTTGGGGGTCGCAGCAGGAATTGGGACTGGGACCTCCGCCCTAGTCCAAATGCCCCACTACTATACTGAACTGCGTGCTGCAATGGATGCAGACTTAGAAATAATAGAGCAATCCATCACTAAGCTCGAAGAGTCTCTCACATCCCTATCAGAGGTAGTCCTCCAGAATAGAAGGGGTCTGGATATCTTGTTTTTAAAAGAAGGAGGAATGTGTGCAGCCTTGAAGGAAGAATGTTGTTTTTATGCAGACCACTCCGGAGTCGTCAGAGACTCCATGGCAAAGTTAAGAGAAAGATTAGACAAACGCAGACTGGAAAGGGATTCTCATCAGGGCTGGTTTGAGGGATGGTTTAACAGATCCCCTTGGTTTACAACTCTTATCTCCACTCTAACAGGACCCCTAATAATCCTATTCTTCCTGCTTACTTTCGGTCCCTGCATTTTAAATAAGTTAGTTAGTTTTGTGAAACAAAGAATAAATACAGTCCATGTAATGGTTCTCAAACAGCAATATCAGCAGAATGAAGGGATGCTCTAAGATTAGAGCTATGTGCAAAAAAAAAAAGTGGGGGATGAAAAGGTGTGAAGAAAATAATAAATATAAGTAAGAACTGGAAAATAGCAAACAGAAGAAAAAACTAGGCACCCTCCCTAACTTGCACTTCCTAAGAGAATTAAGCCAAGCCCTAAGCTTCTCTAAGTTCCTAAAGAAAGCTCCCGGCTAAGCACTCTAACTTCCCTAATTTACACTTTAATTAAGTGCCTTAATTTACACTTCATTCAAGCTCACTGGGAACCTTTCCACTTTTCCCTTTCCTCCACTCCCCCACTCCCTGGCTCCCCTTCCTTTCCCTGGGAACCTTTCCACTCCCCCACTCCCTAGCTCCCCTTCCTTTCCCTGGGAACCTTCCCACTCCCCCACTCCCTAACTCCCCTTCCTTTGAACTAACCACCACAATTCGCGGAAGACCCTCATTTTAAATTAGACATATGCCGTCAGGGGAAGGACAAAGATACGCACATGACCCCAGGGGCAAACACTGCCCCATCTGTTACACAGGGAAAACAAAATGCCTCTTTCCTGGGCTCTGACGCATAACTTCTTTTGTGGCGGGAGATAAGGAGAAATGCCTCCTTCCTGGCAGGTGTGTTCCCATGATATGTATAGACTTTTTACCCTATAAAAGCTTTGCTGAATGCTAAAGGGGGGCCGAATCTTCTCTACTCGGTCCTGAGTTATGAGATTCGGTCTCCAGCATGCTGAGATATTAAAATCCCTCGTGTTATTACAGCAAGTCTGGTCTTCGAGTCTCTTTGGGTACGCGCATATCCTGAGCCTGGAGCGGACTTCCCCTGCGGGGGAGTTCTTTCAGTTACAGTGTTTGCCAAAGAGAGGAATACTGAACTTCCATGGGGAGGATAGTAAATGATCCAGAGGTAGAAGATGGTTATAGCTTCGGGTGCAAAGCAAAGTTGCTTTCTGATTGTTTTCATGTAAAGAAAGTAGATGGGACAGAACCCTAGAACATAAATCATCTTGTTCTGCTTCATATTTTGTCTTCCTACAAATTGAGAAAAGAAAAAAAGTGGATAGGACCCAGGGAATAAGCGGTCTCAGGAGCACAGAGTGGAAATAAAAGATGGTCAGACCATAGACTGAAACCCAACAATCATGTTTGTAATCAAATTGTATAAAGACATTAATAAAATAAATAAATAAAAGAATCAAGAGGACCAAAACTACAACAAGCTATACACAAAAGGGACTTGTGTACACTAGCAGTCCAGGGTTCAAAGGGGGAAAGCATGGGATGCATGCTGGGAACTTCGGTGAGGGAGGTCAAAACTGGTGGTGGGAATGGCCCTAATTCACTGTCACTATGTGCCTGAAATACAACTGTGAAAGACTTCTAAGTCCCATTGGTCTTAATAAAAATTTTAAAAAAAGAAAGTATGGGGCCGGAGAGATAGCATGGAGGTAAGGCATTTGCCTCTCATACAGAAGGTCGGTGGTTCAAATCCCGGCATCCCTTTTGGTTCCGAGCCTGCCAGGAGTGATTTCTGAGCGTAGAGCCAGGATAACCCCTGAGCACTGCCGGGTAAGACCAAAAAAGAAAAAGAAAGTAGGGGATCTATTGAGTGTTCTCGTGGTTTTTTTTTTCCTGAAAAAGGGCCAAATAAGTTTGAAAACTTGATTCCAGAGCTATCAGAAGACTTTCCACAAGTTTATTTCCATTAGTCCTGAGAGTAAAAAAAGCATTTCCTCATTTTAGCAGAGAAGTTATCACTGCCTCTAAGAGCAGTTAAATGCAAAGGTGAAACCTAAAATTCCTGTCTTATAATTAAGTCACGATTCAGTCCTTTTTTTCTTCTTCTTCTTCGGGTTTTTGGGTCACACCCGGAGGCACTCAGGGGTTACTCCTGGCAGGCTCGGGGACTATATGGGATGCCGATTCAAACCACCATCATCCTGGATCAGCTGCATGCAAGGCAAATGCCCTACCATTGTGCTATCTCTCCGGCCCCTCAGTTCCATTTTAAAAACATTTAACCGGGGCCGGAGAGATAGCATGGAGGTAAGGCGTTTGCCTTTCATGCAGAAGGTCATCGGTTTGAATCCCGGCATCCCATATGGTCCCCAGTGCCAATTTCTGAGCATGGAGCCAGGAGTAACCCCTGAGCACTGCCGGGTGTGACCCAAAACCACAAAAAAATAAAAACATTTAACCAAGGCCCTGATATTGATAACAACTCTTTAAGGCAATATAAATATGAATTTGGCTATTATTAATGCCCTCATGAAGCTTTCAAAAATAGAGCCACTATATGAAAATAAAATGTCTGCCTTGCATATATATATCACGAGGTTTCAATCTCCCACACATGGTAAAGCACTGAGCAAGGTCAGGTGTACCCCAAAAAGAATACAGAGAAGGGCCCAGAGAGATAGCACAGCAGCGTTTGCCTTGCAAGCAGCCGATCCAGAACCAAAGGTGGTTGGTTTGAATCCCGGTGTCCCATATGGTCCCCCGTGCCTGCCAGGAGCTATTTCTGAGCAGACAGCCAGGAGTAACCCCTGAGCACCGCCGGGTGTGGCCCAAAAACCAAAAATCAAAAAAAAAAGAATACAGAGAAAATTACATTTTAGTAATGAAAAGAAATTTTATTACTTATAGTTCTGGTAACACGGTTGCAATACTGTTAGTGTTTTTGGTATTGATCAAAGAAAGTAATTAAAATCATAAATCTGGGGTGCTCAGCAGTAGTGTCTGTGTTGCAGGCTGAGGCCCCTCGATGACCCCACATCATCCCAGTTGGCACTGCTTTTTATGACCCATGACATGACATGATCATGATCTCTGGAGCAACAAAAACAGATGCCCATACCCAGACCAGCATGGCAATCAAGTATGTGCAACACTTGGTCAGTGGACAGTAAAAGACAAAGGGAAGAAGAAATGATTTTCTTTTTTCTTTTTCTTGGCCTGCATGTAAGTTATGCTCAGGCCTTACTCCTGTCAAGCTCAGGATATGGCATATCAGGGATAGAACATGGGGTGGCCATATGCAAGGCAAGCACATTACCCATGTACTACCTCTTTGACCCTGGACTAGCCCATTTTTCAAATAAGTAAACTCCTGGGAAACAAATTGTTTATTACTGCATTAAAAGTGAGAGGGCAAAACTCAAGGCTTTTTCTAGAAAAGTCTTCAACTGTTCAAACATAATTATTTCTTCTAAGGAAACCAATTGGAATATCGGATAATGGTTTTTGTCCTGACCTAGACAATATAAGCACAAGTTGGTTTGTGTTGAGGATGTTGTTCAGTGATAAAACACTGGTCATGCACATGTAAGGTCCTGGGGTTTGATACCCAGCACCCACACACAGACAATTTCATTTTATGTCCATATAAAAACATATCCCTCGACCAATGTGTAAGAAAAGTAAAATCCAGGTGTTGAATTCCTTAAAGCAGGGGTCTCAAACTCACGGCCCGCGAGTTGTTGCGGCCCTCCGTACAACATTTTGTGGCCTGCAGCAGGCCTTCAAATATGCGATTTTTATTCAGTATGCTAATAATCACAAATACTGCGATATTTGATTAAATAATACTTTAAGGCTTTAAGTATTATTTTCTTTCGGTTTTTGGGCCACACCCGGCGGTGCTCAGGGGTCACTCCTGGCTGTCCACTCAGAAATAGCTCCTGGCAGGCACAGGGGCCCATATGGGACACCGGGATTCGAACCAACCACCATTGGTCCTGGATAGGCTGCTTGCAAGGCAAACGCCGCTGTGCTATCTCTCCGGCCCCCCTGTATTATTTTCTTCAAATTGGATTTAACACAAGCTTCAAGGTTATACAGCTTTCTGAGCTGCTTCTCGTAGGAGGGATCCCTCTGGAAAGCAAGTGGAGTGGCGCTTGAATTCCAATGGAAAAGTGGAATGCTACCCCAGAAAGATACATCATTAAAAAAAAAGTAGTGGGGCCGGAGAGGTGGCACTAGAGGTAAGATGTCTGCCTTGCAAACGCTAGCCAAGGAAGGACCGCGGTTCAATCCCCCAGAGTCCCATATGATTCCCCCCAAGCCAGGGGCAATTTCTGAGTGCTTAGGCAGGAGTAACATTGAACATCAAATGGGTGTGCCCCCCCCCCCAAAAAAAAAAAACCAAAAAAAGTAGTAGTGAACAACTTTGTTTTGGTTTTGGGGCTTTGGGCCACACCTGGCAATGCTAAGGGGTTACTCCTGGCTCTGGGCTCAGAAGTTGCTCCTGACAGGCTTAGGGGACATATGGGATGTCAGGGATCAAACCCAGGTCTGTCCCGGGTCATCTGTGTGCAAAGCAAAGCCCCTAGCTATTGCTCCAGTTCCAAGTGAACAACTCTGTAACTGTGTACGTCACAGTGATTCAATTAAAGTATTTATTTATAAAAATATAAACAAGGGACCGGAGTGGTGGCACAGTGATAGGGCATTTGCCTTGCACACAGCTGACCCTGGATGGACTTGGGGTTGATCCCTGGCATCCAATATGGTCCCCCAAAGCCAGGAGCAATTTCTAAGCACACAGCCAGGAGCCAGGAGTAACCCGAGTGTCATCAGTTGTGGCCCAGAAACCAAAAGTGGGGGGGGGGGCTGGAGCGATAGCACAGTGGTAGGGTGTTTGCCTTGCTTACGGCTGACCCAGGACAGACTTGGATTTGATCCCCAGCATCCCATATGGTCCCCCAAGCCAGGAGCGATTTCTGAGCACATAGCCAGGAGTAACCCCTGAACATCACTGGGAGTGGCCCCCAAAATGCAAAAAAAAGGAAGGAAGGAAGGGAGGGAGGGAGGGAGGGAGGGAGGGAGGAGATGAAGGTGGGGCTAGGTCTCAAAACTTCAAATTAAGAAGAAAACAAGAAACTCTACACCATGTTCTTTCTATAACCAGTATAAATTTCACTGTACATATAAAAGCTAGAGAGATAGCTGCATATAATTTGTACAAGAAAAACAAACCCTAGGCCTATTAAGCAGTTTACCATTTAAATTTGACTCCTGCAACCATGCTGCTTGACTTCTATTTTCCACTATCCTGAAACAAAGCTCAGAGGATTCAATGTGGGAAAGTGGGGAAAATGGGGGGTTATTCAACAACTAGGGTTTCAATGGGCCTCAGATCCAAAATTATGTCTGACGCAGGAACTGCCTACAAATAAACAAGGCTGACAACCCAGAAAAGAGCAGGCTGGAGTGTTTCTTTTTCCTTGCAGATGGCACCAAGATAGCACAGGTGGTGAAAAATTGGCAAAGGACAATTAAGACAATATCTGCAAAGCTTTCCACATGAAATTCAAGTGAAGAGCAGAGAAAAGCAACATTTCCATTTGAAAGAGCAGGCTTGGAGCAGTCTTTAGACAGCTAAGGCTGAATTTTCAGGTTCCTGCCTAGAGCCAAAGTCCCAAAGCAGTTGCTTTTCTCAAGCTTTTTTCCAGTTTAAAGATCTTATGGTAGTCCTATCCTGCCCCTCTAAGGAGTTGAGTTGGACATCCATCAATATGACTTCTAGAAATATGAAAGTACAGAGACCCTGGTTTTATCTAAGGGATGGAGAGAGAGTGATTTATGGCTCCAGGCTTGTGTCTTTTTATTATTCTCATAAGTTCCAGACCTGATTTTCTCTAGCATCATTTTTGTTTGGTTGTTTTTTGTTTGGGGGCCACACCCGGCGGCGGTCAGCGGTTACTCCTGGGTCTAAGCTCAGAAATTGCTACCAGGGGGCCAGAGAGATAGCATGGAGGTAAGCTGTTTGTTTGCCTTTCATGCAGGATGGTGGTTCGAATCCCGGCATCTCATATGGTCCCCTGTGCCTGCCAGGGGCAACTTCTGAGCATAGAGCCAGGAGAAACCCCTGAGCGCTGCCACGTGTGACCCAAAACAAACAAACAAACAAACAAACAAGCAAAAAAAAGAAATTGCTCCTGGTATATAGCTCCAGCTCCCTCCAGCATCACTGTTAACCTTTTTTATTCTCCCCATTTTCTTTTCCTTTTTACCCAATCACTGTAGCAAGGAGTCAGTCAGCATTCACTTTTTCTTTCATCACTCAAGCTGTACCAATGTCACTTGTTTGAGGCCCCTTTTCCATAGTGGAAACCAAACCCTACAAATACATATACTTGGACCAGAGAGGCAGTAGGTAGAGTTTTGGCCATGACTGAGGCTATCCCAGGTTCTATTCCCAGTACAAGATATGAACCCCTCAAAAAACAATGAGACTGATCACTGAACTTCAAAAAGCTAGGAGGTCAGCCTGAGCACTACTAGGTGTTACCCTCAAAACAAAGAAACCCGGGCCCGGAGAGATAGCACAGCGGCGTTTGCCTTGCAAGCAGCCGATTCAGGACCAAAGGTGGTTGGTTCGAATCCCGGTGTCCCATATGGTCCCCCGTGCCTGCCAGGAGCTATTTCTGAGCAGACAGCCAGGAGTAACCCCTGAGCATCACCAGGTGTGGCCCAAAAACCAAAAAAAAAAAAAAAAAAGGTGAAAGTCAAGGACCAGAGAGATGGCACAGCAGCAGTAGGGCACTTGCCTTTCACGCAGCTGACCCAGGATGGACTCCAGTTCAATCCCCAACATCCCATATGGTCCCCTGAGCCTAATAGGAGTGATTTCTGAGCACAGCCAGAAGTAACCCCTGAGCACCGCCAGGTGTGGCCCAAAAACCAAAAAAAAAAAAAAAAAAACCAAAGAAACCCAAATCCATATATTCTTTGTTACTATCACTGACCTTTCCAAAAAATAGGTTCCCAAAGCAAAGAGAGGCATATCCAGGAATTCTGAAATCATCCTTCAGTTACCACATCAGAGATGAGGCCAGAATCACCCCAAATTAAGTTCATGGAGTAGTATCAACTGGTAATGCTGACTAAACCTGGTCAAACGACATCAATTGTGTATGGAAAGGCAAATTTTGGGACTACTCTTACCAAGGAAATATCTTAACTAAAAGCTTAGCTTTTAAAATTTTTTCCCTTAAAAAGTTCCTCATTTTCTTGGAGATAGAGTGATAGCACAGCAGACAGGGCATTTGCCTAGTACGACTGAGACCCAGGGTTTTATCCCCAGCATCCCATATGGTCCCCTGAGCCCGAAAGGACTACATTCTGAGTGTAGAGCCAGGAATTGGCCCTGAATGCCACCAGGTGTGGCCCAAAAACTAGCAAACAAAAAATTTCCTCATTCTTTTCTCCTCATTTGTATTAAATTATATATCTATTTGGGGGAGCACTCACTCCCACCTTTGCATTTAGGGACCACTCCTGGCTGTGCTCAGGGTATGGGATGGGATGCCAGAAATCGAATCCAGGTCAGTGGCCTATCCACTGTACTATCACTCCAACTCCTAAATTGTATACTTAATATGTATTGACATAGAATTATTCATAGTATTACTATTTAATTTCTACCTGTTAGAAGAGAAAGATACACAGTTCTTGAAAAAATGGACCAACTTTATGATTTAAAATGCTGTGGAATTTCACTTTTCCTTTTTTATCTGTGATTGTGCAGGAGTTATCTCCTCTATAACAAGATTATTTTAAAAAAATCTTTCAGGGGCCAAGGCAGTAGCGCTACACATAAGGCCTTGCAAGCACTAGCCTAGGATGGACCATGGTTCAATTCTCGGGTGTCCCATATGGTCTCCCAAGCCAGGAGCGATTTCTGAGCGCATAGCCTGAAGGAACCCCTGAGCATCAATGGGAGTGGCCCAAAAACAAAAACAAAAAAGATCATTCAGACCAGAGAAATAGTGCAGTAGATAAGGTTCTTGCTTTGCACCTGGTCACTGAATAGGTCCCAAAATCCCAAGCAATTTCCTCTCATATGTGGCATATAAAAAAAAACACAATAAGGGAACAGCAAATGGCCAAAGTCATCATACTGGAGATTTTTCTGTATAGAACCGAGAATATATGGAATGGGCCCTGAATACACTGGTGAGAAACACTGACAATGAGCATGGTGTTGATATAATACATATAACAAATATTATATATTCATAATACATAAATAAACACAACAGCATTGTATATCCTGGTTTTATATACATCAATAAAAATAGTAAAAAAGTAAATAACTTATAAATAACTTAGGTCACAGTCAGCTTCCTCTGCTACATAAGTATTGCAGAAAAGCCCATTATATCTTAGTCTATGAGTCAAAGGTCTGGGGCAGAATTTATGGTCTTGGAGAAATTATAAACTTAGGCAGTTTCTGAGAGAGCCCAGGAATTCACAAGAATGTTTAAGATGTAGGATGGGAATATTTAAAAAGGAGTTTGCAGCAGCTGGCAAGGGGAACCAAGGTTTCTGTTTTCATCCCTCCCCAGTCAAAGATAAAACCAGGAATGCAAATCTAGTGTTTGTTTACAAATTCTCAGCTACATTTAGGCCCAGGAAATTTCCAATCTGGAGTGTCCTGTCTTAAGGGCATAGTTACTGAATGATAAAGGCAAGGAAGGCATTCAGCCTTTCATCTGCCAACTTCACCTCCTTCCAGAAAAGTTCCCATTGTAAGGTGATCAAACCACTTGAGCTCCACAATGACAAAAGTTGCAAAGAGACTGCCAAAGGCATAACCCTATAGGTCAATAGGCACTGAAGGCCCCTCCACCCCCATTTTCTAATTGCCTAAGCTGTCACCCAGCTGTGGCACTAAATCCTCCTGGCCATTCCCCAGCCCAATACAATCAGAATGGAAGAACAGATGCTGAATTTCAATCTGAGCTGTAGGCCAGACCAATGCTTTCGGTGAGGGTGAGTGGAGGGTTTGAGAGGGCAGAGCTATGATGCAGTAGTAGGGTGTTTGCCTTGCATGCAGCTGACCCAAGGCAGACTGCGGTTTGATCCCCCAGCATCCCAGATGGTCCCCCAAGCCAGAGACGATTTCTGAGCACAGAGCCAGGAGTAACCCCTGAGTGTCAATGGGTGTGGCCCATAAAAATAAAAAATAAATTAAAAAAGGAGTTGCGGGGCCGGGCGGTGGCGCAAGAGGTAAGGTGCCTGCCTTGCCTGCGCTAGCCTTGGACGGACCACAGTTCGATCCCCCGGCGTCCCATATGGTCCCCCAAGCCAGGAGCAACTTCTGAGCGCATAGCCAGGAGTAACCCCTGAGCGTCACCGGGTGTGGCCCAAAAACCAAAAAAAAAAAAAAAAAAAGGAGTTGCTCCTATGAATACTCCCCCTAAGGAAAGTATGGAAGCCCTTTCCAGAATAAAGCAGGTCTAGCTCTAATTTCTGGCATAAGATATTGCTAGAAACTAGAGTTTCAAAACTCAGATTCTATATTGGGAGAAAATATAACCAACCAAACAAAAAATGTTTAAGTACTGGCAGGGGGCCGTTGAGATGAGCAATGTCTGATAAGGCAGTAAGATGCTTATTTTGAACCCAGATGACCTGGGATTCAATTCCCAGCACCCTATATGGTTCTGCCAACCCCTCCAGGAGTGATTCCTGAGTGCAGAACCAAGGAATAAGCACAGAGCAGTGCTTGGTGTGGTCAACAACAACAACAAAAAAACAACCAAACAAAAATAACTGCCAGTTCCTGCACTTTTACACACATCCCCAGTGCTCTTGAATGTTGGGGGAAAATGATTTGAACAACTTAAAATTCTGAAACACTTGTTTACTTTAGGGTGTCATGAAACTGTAGGCCTTCACTGCTAGAAAAGATAGCTTTCCAAAATTGGAAAACTTTCCAAAATTTCCAAGATTTTCCTTTCCAAAATTGGAACCATAACTAGTTCTTCAGGTAGAAAAAAACCCTCACACCATGTCCATGAAGTGTAACAAGTGGGGACTTTTTTCCCTATAAATGCCCCAAACAACTCTCTCTAGAAGGCTCTGGTAGTCCCCCCAAGGGTTCTCACCTTTTGCAATCTGGCCACCTTCTCATAGCAGCCTTCCAACTCCTGCCTCAAGTTTCGGTTCTCATCTGATAGGATTTCCACCATCTGCTGTGCCCGGGAAACTATGGCAAAAGGGTCGGCTGGCATTGGCTGGTAAGAAGCAGACTGTTGAGCACGGGGCATAGCGGAATAGGCTTCTCCTGGCTGTTGCTGCTGCTGCTGCTGCTGTGGTGGTTGTGATGGTGGTGGTTGTAGCTGCTGCTGTTGCTGATGCTGACTCAGTCCAGGCTGGGTGAGGCGGTAAAGATCACTCTGGTGAGACTGATTAGGAAGGAGATGCTGCTGAGGCCTGGACAAGTGAGCTGAATGGTCTCCTTGGGTTGGGACCAATGGATGTTGGGCAGGAGATAATCTAGTGGCTGGTGGAGATTGTAGCAAGGGCAGGGAACCCCCAGAAGTGAGGGAAGAAGTAGGGCTGTGAGGTTGCGAGCTCCTGGCTGATAGTGGCAAGGAGATGTCTTGCGCCCTGTAAAACATGGAAGACACATTCATGTTAAGTTCTGTCCAACACTATGAGGGGAAAAGCCACAAGAATGTGACCTGAGGGGCTGGAGCAATAGCACAGAGAGTAGGGTGTTGGCCTTGCATGCAGCTGACCTGGTTTGGATCCCCAGCATCCTATATGATCCTCGGAGCCTGCCAGGAGTAATTTCTGAACACAGAGCCAAGAGTAACCCCTGAGCACTACTGGGTATGGCCCAAAGACAAAAGAAAACAAAAGGGGAGTAAGGAGACTATGACCAAAAACTTCCTGCAATTTGAGGAGTATGATGGGATCTCTGCAAAGACTTCTGTACAGGTCTTTTAAGGCCTGACCTTGTATCACTGAAATAGTGATATGATTACCAAGCAGAATGAACCAAATAACCCCAAAATTTGTCTCGTGAATGTAAAAGATATGCCTATACACTGGCTATTAAAGTCTAAACCATTTAAATGGATTTTCTAAATATAAATTTTACCAATTCATTTTTGTGTGTGCTGCCAGGGATCGGATCCAGGGCCTCACAAAGAGAGGCATGGGAAATACCTTGCACTGGCACAAAAGGTAACAATAAACTGAAGTTACTATCCTCTGTTCTCTGTAATTCCCTCTGACAATTATTCTATTCATAACATTACTTGAGAATTGCAGATACTTACTGATCCTATTGGTAAAACCAGATAATTATTAGTTATTAATAATTTAATGATTCCAATTAGCACTAATCATTTTAATAGCTATAAATAATGATGGAAAACAATACTGTGCTGGTGAATCATAAAATGTAAGGTTTATTAGTAACATCTTAAAATAATTTTGTCTGTATCTGTCAATGAACTCAGGTCCTGGGAGAAGTCATGGGTCAAATATTACTTTCCAGAAATGGTGATGCCCGATTATGCTTTGTTTACACGTTTCTATTTTGGGGCTCAACATAATGCATTGATTTTCAGATCCTCAATCTACTGTCTATTCCAAGTTTCAACAAACAAACTTTGGTATACTGGTCAATGTTATTCTTCTGGGGTTTTTTGTCTTGTTTTGGGGCCACATCAGGGAACCAAGCAGTACTCTGTAATTGAATGGGGTGCCAGCATGAAAAACAAATACTCCAGCCCTTCGAGGCATATCCTGATTGTGAATCTTGCATTCCAAACCCTCAGTCATTAAAGGAAAAATATAAGATTATAGAAATGGATCACATCTAGAGTCACTCCTGAAAGGAAAATTTGTCAGTGGACCCTAATGATAATAAAGCATGTTTTCGGGGCCGGAGAGATAGCATAGAGGTAGAGCATTTGCCTTCCATCTAGAAGGACAGTGATTCGAATTCTGGCATCCCATATGGTCCCCCGAGCCTGCCAGGAGTGATTTCTGAGCGTAGAGCCAGGAGTAACACCTGAGTGCTGCCGAGTGTGATCCAAAAAAAAAAAAAAAAAAAAAAAAAAAAAAAAAGGAAAGAAAAGAAAAGAAAAAAAAAGAAAGCATGTTTTCCACCTTGCTTCCAGAATGACCAATAGAAAAGGAAAAAGAAGCCTCCATGCAATGTTCTCTGGGCCTTCAGGAAAACATGGAGGGGCTGGAGAGAAAGAACAGTGGTAGGGAATTTGCCTTGCATGTAGCTGATACAGGATGGACAGTGGTTCGAATCCCGGCATCCCATATGGTCCCCCGAGCCTGCCAGGAGCAATTTCTGAGCACAGAGCCAGAAGAGTAACCCCTGTTTGTGCCGGGTGTGGCACAAAAAGCAATCAATTAATAAGTAAGTAAATAAACTGATAAAAAAACAAAACAAGGACTTGTGTTCTGTTGGCCACATATATAGGGGTCTGCAAGAAAGGCAACATTCTAGATATAAAAGGAACAGCTACTATTCAAAAATGGATGCTCCACAAATGTAGCCAAAGCAAAATAGTCTATAATATTGCCCAGAAGTGCTGGCATTGTCATAAATAAAAAAACGTGCAAGATTCCTGTCAAGATAACTAATTGAGCATCTAAAGCAGTCTACAAGTCATGATAGGTACCAAAAACAGGTGATGAAAATGATCTTCAAAAAGAAAAGCAAAATCTGGGGCCAGAGTGGTGGCACAAGTGGTAGGGCATTTGCCTTGCATGTGCTGACCTAGGACAGACCATGGTTTGATCCCCCGGCGTCCCTTATGGTCCCCCAAGCCAGGAGTGATTTCTAAGCACATAGCCAGGAGTAACCCCTGAGCATCACTAGGTGTACCCCCCCATAAAACAACAAAAAAAGAAAAGCAAAATCTATGAGCTCCCCAAAATAACCATTAATTTGAAATGTTATGTTATATTTAGTGCTAAGTGACAATAGCCAGGTTATGGAAACAACTCAGATACCAAAGTATAAATATATTGTGCTATATTATGAACACAATGGAATACTATACAGTTCTACAAAAGGCCAAAATCAAGGAATCTGCAAGAACATGGCTGGAACTAGATGAATAGATACAGAATAATCCATCTCAGACATGGAACTTAAAAGTACCCAGGAAGATAGCAATGAAGGACCAAAGGTGAAGCAAAGGGAGAATGGACCCACAGTACTCAGTGTGGGAAGGGGCTTAAAATAAGGGGCCTAGGGGACCTTGGGGAGGATGATGGAAATATTGTTGACGATGTGGTGATAGAATCAAGTACACATAAATTCATCATTAATAGAACTTTAAATCAGAATATCTCCATCAATAATGAAATAAATTAATAGAAAGCAAAGAAAAACTATTCAGCAAAAGGAAACTAAGGAACCAGACTTTAATACCAAATCCAAAGTCAACAACAACAGAATCAATACCCAATCTACAACAAACTGTACAAGGGTGAACAGTTGCACTAGCACTACGGGGGTGGGGGTAAAGGAGGGAGAAGTGGGATGCATGCTGGGAACAGGGGTGGAGGGAGGACAACACTGGTGGTGGGAATGCCCCTCACTTACTGTCACTATGTGCCTCAAATATTACTGTGAAAGATTTGTACTTCATTTTTACCACAATAAAAATGTAAAAAAGGGAAACTAAGGAGAAAGCTTCAGGAGTTCAGCCTCTTATACCCACAAAATTCCACCCTGTAAAAACCAATGGCAAAGACCAAGTTTTGCTGGTGGAGTCCATTCCCTGGATTGAAGGGCCAAAGAGGGTTGAAAAAAATAGAAGTAACTTCTGGACTAGGAAGGAAAAAGTTATTTCCACATCCAGGCCATGCCAAATTAACCTTATGCAAACTAACTCCCACATCCTGTGGACACTTCTGCAGTTGCTTTTACTCAATGTAGGGAAGACAAGATAGTTTGTAAAACCAGGGAGGGATTTTGCAGGGTTTGCAAGGTTTTTTTTCTGATTACTAGCTGTGCAGTCTTGCTCAAGTTACCTAATCTGCATGAAATTGTTTTGCTCCCGAAGTCACGAGTAAATGACAAAAATAACTGATATTTTTTCTCATTTTGGAACTCCATAGAAATGACAAAAAGTCTGTAATATACCTCTCAATAATAAAAATTGACCCTGCTAGTGAATTTACTTATGGGCTATCCAATTACTCTTTCCATTAAATTTAATTAAGCTCATGGCAAAACACATATCACCAAGAACAATTAACTTTTATTTATATTTTTTGTTTTGTGTTGGGTCACACCCGATGTCGCTCAAGGGTTACTCCTGGCTCTGTGCTCAGAAAACGCTCCTTGGGAAATCATATGGGATGTCGAAACAGGGTCCATCCTGGGTCTGCTGAGTTGCAAGGTAAATGTCCTACTGCTGTGCTATCTCTCCAGCCCCATGAGCAATTAACTTTTAATTGGCACTCCAATTGCTAAAGCACATCTGTGCTACACAGTACAGTTATTATTATTATTATTATTATTATTATTATTATTATTATTATTATTATTTTGCTTTTTGCGCCAAGCCCAGTGACGCTCAGGGGTTACTCTTGGCTCTGCACTCAGAAATCGCTCCTGGCTTGAGGGACCATATGTGATGCCAGGGTATCAAACCCAGGTCCATCCTAGGTCAGCCGCTTGCAAGGCAAACACCCTACCGCTGTGCCACCGCTCCAGCCCCATTTCAGTTATTATTATTATTCATTCATTTCCAAGTAGTTATAAGATATTCTCAGTATACAAGCCTTTTTAGATCTTTAAATAATCGCAAACATTGTTCATAGGTTCTTTCTCTCAGTTCTATGCATGCCTCTTTACCAATAATTCTTCCAATTCCACATATATGTCACTATAATTGCTGAATTTTGAAGAGAGCACGCAAAGTACCATGGAAAAAATAATTATACAGTTGTCACGATTATAAGTAGAAAGTTGCCACCAGACCTTTGTTTCCAAGAGCTCAAAGCATTCAACCAAAAAAAAAAAAAATCTGGGGCCCGGAGAGATAGCACAGCGGCCTTTGCCTTGCAAGCAGCCGATTCAGGACCTAAGGTGGTTGGTTCGAGTCCCAGTGTCCCATAGGTCCCCCGTGCCTGCCAGGAGCTATTTCTGAGCACACAGCCAGGAGTAAGCCCTGAGCATCTCCGGTGTGGCCCAAAAACCAAAAAATAAAAATCTGGTAGATGTGCACATAACTTGAACAATCCTGTTCTACCTCACAAATTGAGGGGAAAATAATGGAGGGCACCAAGACCAAACAGTTGTATGAACATCGAGTAGAAATAAAAAATGCTCAGACTTGAACACCAATCTACAAGCTAGAAACAGAAGGGACCACTTGTACTAGCAGCCCAGGGGCAAAGGAGAGGGATATGGGATGCATGTGGGAACAGGGGTGGAAGGAGGACAACATTGGTGGTGGGAATCCCCCTGATTCAATGTCACTATGTACCTGAAATATTACTGTGAAAGATTTGTAAATCCACTTTGGTCAAAATATAAATTGTTATTAAAAAAATCTGGGGGGCCGGAGAGATAGCATGGAGGTAGGGCATTTGCCTTGCATGCAGAAGGATGGTGGTTCGAATCTCGGCATCCCATATGGCCCCCTGAGCCTGCCAAGGGTGATTTCTGAGCATAGAGCCAGGAGTAACCCTTGAGTGCTGCTGGGTGTGACCCCCCCCCCCAAAAAAAAAAACCAAAAATCTGGTAGATGTGTATGTTAAAATTTATTGGGGGGCTGGAGAGATTGAACAGCGGTAGGGCATTTGCCTTGCATGCAGCCCACCAGGGATGGACCTGAGTTCGATTCCAGCATCCCATATGGTCCCCCAAGCCTGGCAGAAACTATTTCTGAGGGCAGAGCCAGGAATAACCCGAGTGTCACCAGGTGTGGCCCAAAAACCAAAAAAAAAAAAAAACTTATTTGATGAAGAGTTTTCCTCCAATTTCCATATTATGGATCTTTAGCTTCCTCAGAGGAACTATATACTCTCCTTTATTTCAGAATAACAATTCATATATATCCCTGACGTTAAAACACAATGTTTTTGGATTTGTTAGGACTTCCAAAAAACCCCAAGAGGTTAGAAAACAGGCAAGCCTTGAATTTCTTATTTTCCACCCTGACAAATAATTCAGAGGACTGAGCACATCATTTGCATGCAGGGGGGGTTTGGGTTCCATTGCTGGCATCTTGTGGCGCCACCTTCTGGTCTCTCCTAAGTAGCACCATATGCAGCCCAAACTCCACTTCACTCCCCACCCCTCCCCTCCCCTTCCCTTCCCTTCTCTTCCCTTCCTTTCTTCCTTCCTTTCTTCCTTCCTTCCTTCCTTCTTCCCTCCCTTCTTCCTACCTTCCTTCCTTCCTTCCTTCCTTCCTTCCTTCCTTCCTTCCTTCCTTCCTTCCTTCCTTCCTTCCTTCCTTCCTGCCTCCCTCCGTCCCTCCCTCCCTCCTCTCTCTTCCTCCTCTTTCTTTTTTTTTTTTTTTTTTTTTTTTTTTTTTTTTTTTTTTTTGGTTTTTGGGCCACACCCGGCGGTGCTCAGGGGTTACTCCTGGCTGTCTGCTCAGAAATAGCTCCTGGCAGGCACGGGGGACCATATGGGACACCGGGATTCGAATCTTCCTCCTCTTTCAATCTCTCCATGTTCTCTAATTCAGCTCTAGAAATTTAAGGGGAATGATACAAACACATTAGCTTTATCCTTGTTGCCAAGATTTAGAGACAGGGGCTGGAGTGATAGCACAGCGGTAGGTAGGGCATTTGCCTTGCAGGCAGCAAATTGGGACAGACTCGGGTTTGATCCCAGGCATCCTATATTAGTCCCCTGAACTTCCCAGGAGTGATTTCTAAGCACAGAGCTAGGAGTAACCCTGAGCACTGCCGGGTATGGTCTCAATAAAACCCCGAAACAAAGAAGCCTAGAGACCCAAATTTTCAGTTCTGACTTGGGCTTCCTCTATGCAGCTTTCCCAGCATTCATTGGGAACCCTTAGCCTTCTTTCCAACAAACTGCCACTGACCTCCTTCCTACCCAAAGACTAAAAACCTCCTTTATAAACATGGGAGAGTACACAGCCTCCCAAAGACCTCAGCAGAAGGTCTGCCTGGATTAGGCCAGGACAGCAGTGTCTTTGGCCAAGAACCTGAACTCTGCCTAGAAATAAATGGAGACAAGGAAGCTGCCTCTCCAATGCCTTGGGCTGGAAAAGGAAGCAGATTTTTTTTGGGCCCTAAGATATTGTGGAAACCAAGGCAGTTTCATTCTTGGCAGGTTTGCAAACACAAGGCCAGACTTGGACAGTCGTGAAAGGAAAGTCAAACCTGCAGCCAGCCAAGTCCATCCAGGCTGCAGCATCCACCACACCAGAGCAGGATAATATTACCACTCCTGTGAGGTTCTAACACCCCCCCCCCCCCGTCTCCCCAAGCAGAGGAGGGAGCAGAAAGGCCAAAGGTAGCACCCAGGTGGTGGTGGGGCAAAGTAGGTCATGTCCGAGAAGACAAGTGACATTCAAGGTAAAATAACCATTAGCAGGAATGGTAATAAAAAGGGGGGGGCAGCTGGGTGCACAAGACAATCCCTGGTCTTTTCACCCAAAGAGGCCAGAATGACTGCCCACTGACACAATGAGCCTGAACAACAAATCTCCTGCACACAATAAAATCACATGATCCTATGGAAGTCCTAGCCTACCTCCCTGTCTGTCCCTCCCTTTTAATTTTAGCCTGCCTTTTTCTTCAGACAGCCCAAATCTTTAGCACTCCACAGAAATGGGACAGGGTAGCCATGCAGGAGAGGTCAGTGGCCTACATCAGCATTCATTGCACACCGCACATGGAGGAAAATCCAACCCAGAAACAGTTTCTGAGGACACAAAAGGAAAGCAAAAGCCAAAGTCCTGGATGGAGGCTGACACAGTCCCTAACTGCCCTCCCTCCATAATGCTTCACCCCCACAGCTTCCAACCCACTCTCGACTCCTGGCCTACTCATGTACAAGCTCATGCACATGTGTGCACAGAGTCTCAGCAGAGCAGGTGCCCAGAGTTTGATTTGTTCTCCCCACAGAACTAACTCAGGTTCCTTCCAGGTTCTGCGATTGTGTATCTGTGATTCCCTGGAAAGGGCTGCAAATTCCTGCTGGCCTCTCTCTTACACAACTAGCTTGTACTAATCAAGGGGTTCGTTTCCAAAAACCTCAGATCTGGGCACAGTTTCAACCACTGACAGGAGGTGCCTGCTTTAGAAACAGAAAAGGATTGAATTTTTTAAAGTGGTTGACGAATGTATAAATCCAGGCTATGAAAAAGCGAGGCAGTTAGAGAAACAAATATTGATAAAAAAAAATTCGAATTCTTCTGATGGCGAGGCCTAGTTTTCTATCTGGGCACTCAGTCAATTTATTTTGAAGCAGAGAGAGGGCCTAATAAAGATGAGGTAATAAAAAGGTTGTGTATGACAATTTTTTTTTTCATTTTAACAGTAAACCTCCCACATTTTACTGTACAAGGCAAACCAGATTCTTCAAACAGCATTTTTTTTTTTCAAAGAACTTGCTTGGCACTCTGATCTCTAATTTGTGGATTAAAGCTAATAATTTAGTCTTCTTTTTGGCGGAGAAGCAAATTCTTGGAAAGGTCATCACAGACTGTGAAGCTGGTTGGTTAAAGGAAACAAAGGAGGAACATGTAACTGCCTAAAAGCTAGCAGTACAATTCCAAAAAGTAGTTCAACTACTTCCCATTGCCAAATGCCTGCCACTGAGTGCCACTCCTTCACCCAGGGCCCTGCTAACATAGGATTGCCAGAATTTGTATGATGCAATCCAAGCTTCACATAGAACAGGCATCCACTGATTCGTGCCATTTTAAAGAACATATCAAGCACTTTCTTCAAGAAAAAAAAAAAAAAAACAGGACAAACCTGTGTGTATTAAAATACTGCTCAAAGAGGGGCCGGGCGGTGGCGCTGGAGGTAAGGTGCCTGCCTTGCCTGCGCTAGCCTAGGATGGACCGCGGTTCGATCCCCCGGCGCCCCATATGGTCCCCCAAGAAGCCAGGAGCAACCTCTGAGCGCATAGCCAGGAGTAACCCCTGAGCGTCACAGGGTGTGGCCCAAAAACCAAAAAAAAAAAAAAAAAAAAATACTGCTCAAAGAGGCAAAACAGAGAATAATGAGACAGCAGGTAGGATATTTGCCTCGCATGTGGCTGAATCGAGTTTGATCCCTGGTATCATATATGGTTCCCCCCCCTCAAGCCTGCCAGAAGTGATTTCTGAGTACAGAGCCAGAAGTAACTCCTGAGCACTGCCAGGTGTAGCTCCCCCCAAAATATTGCTCTGGGGCCAGTGAGGTGGTGCTAGAGGTGAGGTGTCTGCCTTGCAAGCGTGGACCAAGCCAGGGGCAATTCCTGAGCACTTAGCCAAGAGTAGCCCCTGAGCATCAAACGGGTGTGGCCGGAAAAAAAAAAACAAAAAAAAATAGAAAAAACAAAAAAAATATTGCTCGAGGTGGTGGTTAGATGGCTCCAAGGGCTTCAGTGCCTGCTTTGCATAATGGAATAGCAAGGTTTAAGCCCAAGGTTGCAGGTCCCGAATGGAGTAGCAGGCTCAACCCCCACCAACATTGAAAAGGGTACGGCCCCAAAACAACCCCCCCCCCCCAAAAAAAAACCGCTCAAGCAAAGGTAATAATCAAAACGGGTTCTCCAGATTTTGGTGACAAGAGAGAAAATATCCACAGATAACTTAGGACAAAGGACAAAATACTCAAATTATTCTGCTAATTATATGCAGTGAAATATCTCTGGTGACTTCATCAGTTTGAGAAGAAAAAAATTCCTCCTAAGGCTCCTTATTTATTTAGGCAGATCAAAGGGCTTTTCTATCTAGCTTCAAAGACTGGAGGAGTTGTTTCAAATCACAAACAATGCTAGTGAATGAGTTCTGAAAATAGCTTTCCCAGGAAGGCAATCCATGTGTTATGTAGGGCCTGGATTTTGTTCTAGCCCCCAGCCAACAATCTCACTACTCTCCCACACCAGGCAACAGTCATTAGCCCATCCCCAAAGGGCTAGGAGCCCCATCCCCCACCCCAGAGTCTTCCATACTAAGGCAAAGAGCAAAACCAACATTCCCAACTTGTCCACCATTTTGCTGGTTTGAATGGGTTTCCACTAAGTTAAGCATCCCACCAGTCCAACCCCTCCTAGGTTTTGTTTGCTTCACCGAACAGATGGGAATTACTTGGTTTCTAGCTCTTGTTTAAACCTGAAACCATTACTTGAACTGTCTGTTTTCCCATATTCTGTACCAAGTCACTTAACACAATTTAGGCCTCTACCCTTGAAAGGAGAGGTGGTTGGGACAGTCTAAGAAAATTACATGGTTTATGGAGGAAAAAATCCTACACTGGTAAAATTAGGAGTGAAAGCTCAAACTGAACTGCCCCCTTGCTACAAAACAAGACCTGTAAGCTGTGAAGTGGTAGAGGCTTTAAAATATCTGAAAGTTGGGGCCAGAGAGATAGCATGAAGGTAAAGTTTGTCTTGCATACAGGTCGGTGGTTTGAATCCTGGCATCCCATATGGTCCCCTGAGCCTGCCAGGAGCAATTTCTGAGCATAGAGCCAGGAGTAACCCCTGAGCGCTGCTGGGTGTGACTCAAAAACAAACAAACAAACAAACAAACAAAAATATCTGAAAGTAGGGGCAGGAGAGAGAGCACAGCAATAGGACGTTTGCCTTATACACAGCCAACCCGGCACGGACCTGGGTTTGATCCCCAGCATCCCATATGGTCCCCTGAGCTTGCCAGGAGCAATTTCTGAGTGCAAAGTCAGGAGTAACCCCTGAACACCTCCAGGTATGGCCCAAAACAAAAAACAAACAAAAATATATATTTAAATTCCAGGAGCATTCTCTTATCTTCAACCCTACTTAATCAACCTACTGACTATCTTTTCTTCAGAAAAACCCAGTCAACTTCAAGCCAACAGACTTTTCTCAAAGGACTGAGAAGGGAAGACAAAGAATGAGTCATCAGAGAGATCAAAGAACAGCCTGGAGCTATCTTCTAGAAAAAGATCATCTTAGGTCCAAGAACTTCCAATCCCATGGTCACTCATAAATACCCAAGATAGTAAAAACAAAAAATATCACACACGACTGCATCAATATTTGTCCTTGATTTAAAACTACCCTCCACAACATACACTAAAATTTATTTCTGATCAGAGACATGGCCACAATAGGAACAATAGGAACAAAAATCTACCATGGACCAGAAAATATGGTTAAAAGAGTAATAACATCATGGACCCCCCAAATAATTAAGTGGTATATTTAGGAAAAGGTTGATATAAGAAACTGTAGCCCTAAAATAATGGCAAGTGATACAGAAGTTATATGTATAGTTTTTCCTCTGCATTCTTATTCTTTATGAAGTTTAGCAACTGATCAAAATTTCTATGAGTTTATATGAACTTAATGTTTAAAAACACATGACAGGCATATGCCAAACTCTCTACAGAAGGAAGATGGAGCAATCTAGTCTCTAGGAGCTATAACTAAGTACACTTTGAGTACATAATTATATTGTTTCCCTCCACAGTAATATTTGAGTGTTAATTATACAAAAGAACCACAGTTATATGCCCAAGCAATAGGCCAGTGGGTGGGTGCTTGCCTTGCAGTCATGCAGCCAGCTCAGAGACAGTCCCAAGCCCTACATATGGCTCCAGGAATACCTTCAGAGTGACCTCTGACCTCTGAGGAGTCTCTTAGCTCGACTAAGTGAGGCAAAAAATAAACAAACCAAAGAACAACAGGTACTCTACAGAAAGATGTGGTGGCAGTTACAAAGAGGAAGTAAAAAAAAACCCAGCAACTAGCCAGGGGTCCTCAAACTTTTTAAACAGGGGGCCAGTTCACTGTCCCTCAGACCATTGGAGGGTCTGACTATAGTAAAAACAAAACTTATGAACGAATTCTTATGCACACTGCATATATCTTATTTTGCAATGAAGAAACAAAAGATACAAATACAATATGTGGCCCACGGGCCATAGTTTGAGGACCACTGACTAACGTCCAATCCAATTTGCTTCCTTCTGAGGAAAAGTTTAGTCACTAAGAGAAACACTGCCCCTTCTCCTTGGAGATATCTGAAGGGACAAGACAACTAAGGCCGCTGCTTCAATACTCCTGTTCATCCACTACATTTCAAGGCCAAACACAGTCTACAAAGTCAAGGGATATGAGTTAGGTGCCAACTACAGTTGAAGGGGGACAAAAAAGACTTGAAGTTGGCAGGGAATTTACTAACCCAAGGGCCAGTCATACACTGTAGTGTAGTTTGCAATCCAAAATACCTGCCCCTTTGGTCCCTTAAGATCCCCAACAGCCAGTAGAAGCTAGTTGGGAATGAGTTAACAGAAAGGGGATCTCTCTTACCTGGCTGCTCCATACTCAGGGGGGTGCTGATACCTCATGAGCTGCCCCTCTGTTCTGCCTGGCTGGTTCAGACGATGCTCACTATAGAACAGCCCTGGCTCTTGGGGTTTGTACGCTAGAGACTGGGGTGACATGCCCTTGAAGGGATACTCTGGTGGGGGGCCTCGGAGTTCCATGCCTTTCAGGGTATGCTGACTGGGAGGTGGCCCTTGGGTGGTCTTGTAGAAGTCACTGGAACTTGTGGGGTTCTTGTAAAGGTCATTGGGTGGTGGCGGGGAGAGGGGAGTGCTGGTGACAGGCGGGTGGGCCTTGACGCCACTGGTGGCCAATGACATCTGCATGAGACGCTCACTCAAGGAGCGGACATGACCTTGCTTCAGATCTTTGAGGCCTTCATCTTGGTGCATCTTCCCCGGATTGAGTCTTTGAATGGATGGGCGCCCCTCAGTCCTCATCTTCTGGTTTGTGACTCCAGTGACATAGAAGGCGGCCCCAACATTGGCGTGCTGTTGGCCCCGAAAATACTGGGACTGAACCTTGGCTTCTTCATAGGTGGGGAGTTCTTCATTATTCTGCATCCGAGGGGAAAGTTGCTTCTCCATGATGAGGTTTTCGGACTGGATTTCCTGCCCCTGGGGTTCCTGGCGAGCAGCGTGAGCCACAAGCTGTTGGTGGTGGTCTTGGGTGCTCAACACATCACTCTGTGGCCCCGAATTGCCACCACCACCACTGGGGAAAGGTGGGCCACTGCCTGTGGCCTGCTGATGGATGGCAAGCAGGTTGCGATTGTCATTGGGATTGCCATAGCGAAGCTGCTCTTGCAGAAGCCGTTGCAGGACTGTGGCTCCTCCACTTGGCTGCTCTTCCGAATTTCTCATCTCTAGTGCTGGTGGTGCCTTGTGAAGAGAGAGAGAAAGTGGGCACCTGGGCTGCCCTCGACCTGGGGAGGGGAAACAGGAAGCTTAACACCCAATTGATGAAGAAATGTTTCTGGGGGTGGGGTGAGAACGCCAGACAAAAAGGAGAAAACTGCATAAAGAATTAATAGATTATGGGGCCGGTGTAGTGGCGTAAGCAGTGGCGCAAGGGCGTTTGCCTTGCACACAGCTGACCTAATGGACCGTGGTTCGATCCCCTCAGTGTCCCATATGGTCCCCCAAGCCAGGAGTGATTTCCGAGTGCATAGCCAGGTGTGGCCCCCAAAATTAACAGATTAATTATTGGATATTCTTGGCCCCAGGATGAGGAACTTGGGTGGTATAAAAGCTGTTTTCTCTTTCACTTTTACCCAGGGTTTAATGTTCAATCTTCTCATAACTCCTAAGGAGACTGGGGAAACCCAGGGCGTTTTCCTAGGTTTTTAAAAGATTCATTCCTCTGTTTTCTATTTAAATGAAAAAATAGAACACTTATGGCTACCTATGGGCTACTTATGGCCAGCGAGATGGAGTTATGGCCAGTGGGATGGATTTACTTCTACGTTTAGCATATAAAAAACAAAAGCAAAAAAAGGTATAAAGAGCTGGGTTTGCACTACTTACAAATAATCCCTCCGTGGTGTAATTCTTTTTCTCTCATCTCATAAAACTCTGAACCATAATCTTCCTTAAAAATTAACTTTGCATGGTCCATTTGGGGAGATTCTTGGCTTACTAAGAAAAGATGCTTAGGAAAACTGTATGGACAAAGGTTTTTTTTTTGTCCTCCAGGAATCACCACTGAGATTGTTGCTGTTATTGTTGGGCAAGAGAAGCTTAAAAGGGACACCCATCTTTCAGTTTCAGTATGCCTTTGATAATGTTTAATTTTTGATTCTTTAAGGGGAGAGATGAGAGCACACTTGCCAGTGCTTGGAGGACCAAAATGTTGCTGGGGATCAAACCCCAAATTTTCTCCATCTAAAGCAGGGGTCCTCAAACTTTGTAAACAGGGGGCCAGTTCACTGTCCCCCAGACCATTGGAGGGTCTGACTATAGTAAAAACAAAACTTATGAATGAATTCTTATGCACACTCCATATATCTTATTTTGCAATGAAGAAACAAAACAGATACAAATACAGTATGTGGCCCGCAGGCCATAGTTTGAGGACCACTGAAAAGTATGCACTCTAGCCTTTTAATTTTATTGACTTGACTTTTATTTTCTTGACTCTAAATCTTAAAATTTGAATAACGACAGGACTTCCTTTTAACCCAAGGTATATATACATTCTGCCTTATCACTACAATCAACACCAATTAATTCTACTTAAAGAATAACACAGATTGAGTGTAAGTTAGCCAGTAGTAAAACATGCCAAAGTTCAAATTATAATCATGTTCTGGGTTCACATGGTTATCTAAATAACTGACTCCCTCTCTCACCCTACACTGTATAGATTGCACACAAACTTATTAGAAACACATGAAAATCTTGCACAACCAATCTTTCTCTGAAGTACTACAATTCGTGACTAATATTCAATGATGCAACTTACACTCTAAGGATCTTAATTCACGCTGAAAAATAAGATATCATAGAATGAATTATAAAAAAGGTAATATGTTTGACATAACAGCTTCCAGTTCCTAGATGAGAACTCTGGTATCCTGGCTCCTAGGCTCTTATTTCTAGTTTTAGTAGCTTCTAAGGACTCAACATATATGAACACATTCCCTTTAGTCCATCAGAGAATGGCCCAAAAGATGGATGGTGGATGTAGAAAGATCATCTTCTCTCCTTTGGCAATTCTTGCCTGCTGCCCAATTTGCAATTGGGGGCAAAATGTGCAGTTTGATACCCTAATTAACTCTCCAAAGTATCTTTTAAAATTTTATTAATCATATTCTTTGGTCAAGTATACTTCGCTTGAGTAATCAGCCTCCTTTCATGTGACCTTCTTGGTCTCCCAGACTTGAACTGCCAGAAGAGGATTTTCTCCTAAGCAAACAAAACTTATAAATCCCTTTTTGTACCTGAACCTGGGAAGATGATTACTTTTCCTCTCTCCCCCCAAAAAAAAGGAAATATAGGGGGCCAAAGAACAGACAAAGCACTTGCCTGACACATAGCAATTACAGAATCAATCCCTGGCACCCAAGATGGTCTCCCAAGCCCTCCAGGAATGATCCCTGAGCACAGAGCAAGGAGCAATAAAGCCCTGAATACAGCCCGGTGTAGCCCCAAAACAAATACAAATGAACGAAACAAAAACTACTGAAAGAGAGTCACCTATAAAGGCAAGGAAATGTAGCCTTGAGCTACCCCAGAGCTTCTTCCTAGAGTGTACACACAACCCCTCCCAGTCCATATCCATCCCACCCTACAGGCACACACAAACCAACATGCACACGCGCACGCGCACACACACACACACACATGACGTTTCATACCTCTTTCTGCTTTCTTTTAGGCTGAAAGCAGGATAGGGAATTCTTGCTTATAAGCAGCTCCAGAACCCACAAGGGCAGATTCCCTGTTCCCTAACAGTCAGGCTCAGGGGAATCAACGCCAAATTCCAACCACTGGTCTCTCTAAAACGTTCAGGAGGAGGGAGGGAGGAGAAATTAAACAAAAAGGTCGTTTGTACATGCCAGCCATGGCCAAATATTGGCCTTCACCACATCAGTTCTTCCAAGAAAATTATGTCCTTCCCATCTGCTTAGCTTTCGATAAGCAGGAGGTCCATTTCGACTAGGGCAAAGAGAAACCACAGTGCTGTTGAGTCCAGAAGATCAAGCCAGTCTCTGAGCACATTTTAGCCTCAGAAAAAGTCTCTGTTTTTTATTGGGACCAACTGCTACGGAGTAGCAGTAGAAACTAAGTTAAAAAAATTTAATCCAGGCCGGAGAGATAGCATAGAGGTAGGGTGTTTGCCTTGCATGCAGAAGGATGGTGGTTCGAATCCCAGAATCCCATAGGGTCCCCCGAGCCTGCCAGGAGTGATTTCTGAGTGTAGAGCCAGGAGGAACTCCTGAGTGCTGCTGGGTATGACCCAAAAAACAAAAATAATTTTTTTAATCCAAGTTAAAAGAAATCCACAAAACCTCAGTGATTATTTCACATTAAAGGAGCTAGAGCAAATAACAGGTCAGTGAAAAGAAAGTGAAGAAACTAATGTATAACCACCTTGCCTCCATTGTCTAATTCTGAGCAAAACAGATATATTTTCTGCTTTTTTCTTTTCAATGAAACATGCGGAAAAAGAACCCATGGTTAGGGCCGGGCGGTGGCGCTAAAGGTAAGGTGCCTGCCTTGCCTGCACTAGCCTTGGACGGACCGTGGTTCGATCCCCCGGTGTCCCATATGGTCCCCCAAGCCAGGAGCAACTTCTGAGCACATAGCCAGAAGTAACCCCTGAGCGTTACCGGGTGTGGCCCAAAAACAAAAAACAAAAACAAAAACAAAACAAAACCAAAAAAAAAGAACCCATGGTTGACATTTGAGCCCCACTTGAGAAACCACTATAGCAGTAGAAACTACTGCTACTCCAGTAAGAATCCATGGCTGACATATTGAGAGCTGCATACAGTGTTTTTCATTTCCACTCAGTTTTGCCCACACCCACTTTAAAACGTTCCTCCTTCCATCCTGAATCTGACCAGGAGTTCATAGGAAAAAGCCAGAGCTATGGTCATATTTTTCAGGTACACCCTTTACACTGGTATTAACCATGGTCTAATATTTCAGTATGGAAGTCAGATATCAGGATATTGATTTGGGATCTGCAAAAAAAATAAGAATTCTGGGACCAGAGCAGTGGAGCAAGCGGCAGGGCATTTGCCTTGCATGCTCTAACTAGGACAGACGGTGGTTCAATCCCCCAGCGTCCCATATGGTCCCTCAAGCCAGGAGCAATTTCTGAGCACAGAGCCAGGAGTAACCCCTGAGCGTCACCAGGTGTGGCCCAAAAACCAAAAAATAAAACAAAATAAGAATGCTCAGTACAGCTCCCAGTTGAACAGTTTCAGCCTTTGATAGGCAGAAAAAAAAAGAAAATAGGTTTTCAACTAGTCCCCCCAAGTATTTCTGGCATACTAGCTACCCCAGGCAGTTGCCAGCTTCCTGCTAAGTGCAAGAAGGCATATAAAAGCTACATGCTAGTGTTCCTATAACTGTGGAACACATGCTTGGCAGGTTCTCCCCACTCAGCCCGTCTCTGAAAAAGACAGCGCAGAACTTATAATTGGATCGTCAGCCATCCACTCTTCCTGGAGCAGCAATGGTGCTTGCTCTCCAAAGAAAGTAGAAACTGTTCTTGAGGATAAAACACCTCCGCTTGCTTTCTCAGCATTCCACTTCCCCATAATTTCAGCAAATGCAAACCACGACACTCACATGGGAGAAAATTGATGTAAACACCCACTAACCAGGGCTAGGAAAATAATTCTCCTTCCAGTTACCGCTGCTCTTCTGAAAAGCCCTGCAGGTTCAACCCACGTGCTTCCAAAGCTGGGGAGCTTGAGTTTGGGTTTCTATGAGCTGCTCAAGATTCACAGGCCTTATTTTCTGTCCTGGCCTAACCACGAGTCACAACTAGTACTTCAAGGGAGGCTTTCCTCCATCCCAGAGACACCATTTGAGGAGGCAGACAATGCACAAGCAGCACACCAGAGGCTCTGTATCTTGGGAGCAGGTCCACAACCTCCAAGTTAAAAAAATCCACAAAACCGCAGTGATTCATTGAACATTATTTCCCTGCAAGGCTGCCAAAAATAAAGTGAAGAGATAAAAAGTGCACGAACACAGGAGTTTGTCTTTCCACCATGTCTTGACCAACATATAATCACAGGCAAAAGCAAAATCATCTTCAATCTGCAAGGTAATTATTTTGGGGTGTCTCCCTTAATTTTAAAGTCATAAAACATCTTCCAATTGCCTCCACTGTTCAATCCGGAACAAAACAGATATATTTTCTGGTTTTTTTTTACACTGAAACGTGCAGAAAAAGTGCCCGTGGCTAACATTTGAGATTTGAGCCCCTTTTGAAAAACCACTATATAATTCTTTTCTAATACTACTTAGATTCTTCATGCTGATTCTAATTGGCTTCCTCCTTATACCCATGCTTTGCACCAAGAAAATTTTACTTGTCCAAAAGGTCTTACCCTTTCCCCAACTCTGTCCTTCCTCTCTTTATAACCTGTTCAGCATGAAAATGACTCTGTGCCCCTAGTTACAGGACCTTCATGCTTACCACCATATGCCATGGTCATTTTTTGTTTTAGTTTAAAGGCTAGAGGGGAATGAATAAATCAACCAAAGGAAAAAATAGATTTTATGATTCCTCTCCAATTTATTTTCTCTTTTTTCATTTAGAACAGGGATCAAACTCGCGGCCGCAGGCCGTTTGCGGCCCTCCATACAACATTTTGTGGCCGTGCCCTAGAGGAATCTTTTTTTGTTTTGTTTTAGTAGTTTGGGTCACACCCCCCAATATTCAAGGCTTATTACTGACTTTGCACTCAAGGATCATCCCAACTTTGCCTCCTGCGGCCCCCAGGTAAATTGAGTTTGAGACCCCTGATTTAGAAGGTAAGTGCCACTACCAAAGCCAAGTCAGGAAAAAAAACATATTCCATGCTTATTTATTAGTGGGAGGAAAAGAAAAGACTCCTGCCTCATACTCAAACATGAAAATGGTAGGAACACTGCAAACTTCAATCTGCCCACAGCTTTTATCATACCATCGTGACATCACCTTCAATTTAAAAAAGCAAAGCACTTTGTTCCTCTTAAATAAACAGACTGTTCCTAATGAGACTGGATAGGAAAACGATAGCCCTGGTTCTTTTTTTATAAAGGAACTTGCATCTACATATTCAATTCCAGGATGAAGAGAGAGTTCAATGCTGGAACACAGGCTTTGCATGCAGAAGGACAAGACTTGACCCCCAATAACCACATGGTCTCCTGAACACTGCTGGGTAGGGCCTAAAAAATCAAAAAACATTTCTGTGTGTCTACATTTGCACATGTATACATATATATGTGTATGTATTTTCCAAATCTTCTGTAACAACAGAGCAAGATCAAGTCTTACTCAATTTGTAATAGTCTGGTTCTTCCAGTATATCTAGAAGGCTGAGAGGCTGAACCAATATACCTTAGCAAGACCATAGATAAATATCAGTTCAGATTCCAGAAAGCCACACTGGCATGTGGCTAGAGCCAAATGAATGCCCACCTGGAAATCAATCGTAAGATATGCCAACTCTCAAATCTCAAGATGAATAATTTAAAAATACTCGTTTTTCTACTAAAAATGTGTTTCATGCCAAGCTAAAAGAAAAGTAACCAGGTCAAAGTTTTCCCTATATTTGTGTTTATATTTGTATATGCATGCACACACACACACACACACACACACAAATACACATCACTTCTCACACAAGGGAAGAGACAAATGGCCAACTGAATCAGCAGGTTGTCCCTAAATATTTATTAGAGGATGTTCACCTCCAGTGGTACTTGAGGAGCATATTATGGGGGTCAAAGCCACGAATTCCAGCATGCAAAGCATGTACTGTAGCTTTTTAAGCCATCTACACCGTCCTGTAACTTTGCATTTTTTGGGCCACATCTGGCTGTGCTCAAGGCTTACTCCAGATGGTACTTGTGGGCCTATCTATGGTTGCTGAAGATCAAAACAAGATGAGCTGCATTGAAGGCAAGTGTCCTGTCTCCCAGTACTATTGTTCCAGTCCCCAATTCCTAAACTGTTAATAAGTGATGGGTAGACAGAATTTTAAAAAAAGTAAAGAGTCAAGGACAACGTCAATCGTGTTCTAAAACCAAATCTGGGATCTGTGGATTGCTCACTAAACTCAGGCATGTCACTTGATCACCCCAAATACCATATCATAGTAAAAATAACTTTAGTGGTGGTTTTATTATCATTATTTTAAAATGATTATTTCAGGGATTGAAGCGATAGCACAGTAGGCAGGATGTTCACCTTGCACACGGCCGACTCAGGTTTGATTCCCAGCATTCCATATGGTTCCCTGATTTCTGACCACTGAGCCAAGAATAACCCCTGAGTACCACCAAATATGACCCCAAAACCCAAAAATAAATAAATTAAATAAATGAATAAATAAATGTATTGTTTTAAAGTGACCTTTTTTAGAAGGCTGCAGTAGTTATGTGGAGTAAAGTTAAAACTTTATGTGTAGGCCAGGGATGTCGCTCAACTGTAACGAACACGCTTTGCATGCAAGAGACCTGGGTTAGAGCTCCAGCACTGGAACAGGAAGAGAGAGAGGAGAAGAAAAGGTAGGGAAGAGGAAGAAATGTAGTAGTGGAAGATAAACAGGTAGAGGAGGAGGAAGAAGAAATGGTGAAGGTGTGGGCAACAGAGAAAATGGTAAAGGAGAAGGAGGCAGAGTGCAGGACCTCTAGCTTGCAACTCAGATTTTGGAGGCAGAGATCCTTAGACAGGCCAACATCAACCTAGGAAGACTCATGACAAACCATCCGGTGGTCAAAACCCCCCACTTCCTTCCATCTTTCCATAGACCAATATTCAAGCACTTAATAGAAGTCAGCTAGAGCCAAAAACAAAATAGACGATTTACTACTTTTTTGCTTGTTTGTTCTGGGGAAATATCCGGTGATATTCAGGGGTTACTCCTGGCTCTGTGCTCAGAAATTGCTCCTGGCTTGGGGGATCAGATGGGATGCCGGGGGATCGAACCAGGTCCATCCTGGGTTGGCTGCGTGCAAGGCAAATGGCCTACTGCTGCGCCACTGCTCTGGCCCCACAATTTACTACTCTTAAGACAACAGCCCTTCTACTACATGTAAATTGGCCAGCAATGCTCGCTTGCATATAGATATTTAAAATATTATTATAGTGATTTGGATCTAACTTTAAGAAATTATAAACTTTTAGGCACACCCATTTGACAATTCTGTTGGAAATAGAAATGTGAATGGTAGGAGGAAAATGGTAAGACAAAGTGGCATGTTTAAGCTAGAAGTACGGCAGAAATAACTGAAAATTATCTTCTCTTTTTTTTTTGGCCACATCCTGTGGCACTCAGGGGTTCTCCTGGCTCTACGCTCAGAAATCACTCCTCGTAGGCTCGGGGGACCACATGGGATGTCAGGATTCGAACCACCATCCTTCTGCATACAAGGCAAACGCCCTATCACTATGCTACCTCTCTGGCTCCAAATTATCTTCTCTTTAGGTCAACATACATAGTAGATTCGAGAATGATATGTATTCCCAATGACCAATGTTTCTAGACCCATATACTAAGTCTGTCAATAGCATATCATCTTGACATTTGGCTTTCATGTCAAGATCTAGTTTCAGGAAATGCTTGGAGTTGGACCTACCTCTTGATTCTTACATCTACTTTAAGTTATGTTATAAAATTAATTTCTGAAGCATAATTAAGGCCTTGACCTTTCCAAATCTTACTTAGGATCAGAGCCTAGAGAGATAGCACAGTGGGTAGTGTGTTTACAGACTTGGATTCAATCCCCAGCATCCCATATGGGCCCCAAAGCAGGAGTAATTCCTGAATGTAGAGCCAAGAATAACCCCTGATCATCACAAGGTGTCATGTCATTCCCCCCTCAAAAAAAGCAAGCCATACTAAGTCATATGTAAGATCAGTATAAGTTATGTTTTTGAAACAGTAATGCATAGGCACCATAATTTTTGACCCCAGTTTTACTTTTCTGCCTCTGAAGCAATGAACTTAAACATGTTAATAGACAACATGAGCAGGGAAATTCTCCACACCCTGCTAGCACCACCACTCCATAAACACACATTTCAAAGGAGGAATTGATTACTTATATTAACAATCCTTGCTCCTTGTCTCAGAACAAAAATAAATGGTAAGAAAATCAGACTGCAGGTAAACTGAGAAAAGTTTATGACCATACCTAAAAACTGCCTTCTTTACCAATATAAACACAACATTCAAAAAAGTCTAAGGAAAAAAATCATTCCTACTCACTCACTACACTTCAGAAAATCAAGTATTTTTTGCATTCCATTTCACTGAGATTTTTTGTGTACTGCTGTTAACACAAAGAAATGAACCAACATAAATATCATTTACATACGATTTCCACTTCTTCATAAGTACTTCAAGTTACACACAAACTTCATAATCTTGTAGTGCCATTAATAATCCAGTTAATAAATGTAGCAGGATTTACTTACCCATTGGACAATTACACAATTAAATTTCTTTCACTGTTAGGCTACTCTAACATCTTTATAATTTAACTTTTTCCAACATTTTGAACTGTGTCCTAATGATAGAAACTCATAAGTAAAATTACTCACCCAAGAGGCACAAAATGTTTTTTTTTTTTTTTTTTTTTTTTTTTTTTTTTTTTTTTTTTTTTTTTGGTTTTTGGGCCACACCCGGTAACGCTCAGGGGTTACTCCTGGCTATGTGCTCAGAAGTTGCTCCTGGCTTGGGGGACCATATGGGACACCGGGGGATCGAACCGCGGTCCATCCAAGGCTAGCGCTGGCAAGGCAGGCACCTTACCTTTAGCGCCACCGCCCGGCCCCACAAAATGTTTTTAAAGAACCTTTAAAAAAATAAAAACCCCAGAGCTTCATAAAACGTATTCTTCATTTTATGAAAAGTTCCTCTGCTACCATTTTTCCACCAGGGCAGAGGAGGCTTCCTAGGAGGGAAAGAAGCCAAAGAGAAGTAATAGAGTTTCCCAGTGGCTTACGAAATGGCAGAATGGAATGTGTGCTCCCCTGAAAATCTAGCTTGCATGCACTCGCCCCAAATTGCCATTAGGCCAAGAACCTAATTAGTGAAAGCATCAGGTGGGTGAGAACAGGTTCATGGCCTGTAATGGCTTCTATCATATTTCATTTTTGCCCTTGAAAAGATCTGACAGGGCCCGGAGAGATAGTACAGCGGCGTTTGCCTTGCAAGCAGCTGATCCAGGACCAAAGGTGGTTGGTTCGAATCCCGGTGTCCCATATGGTCCCCCGTGTCTGCCAGGAGCTACTTCTGAGCAGACAGCCAGGAGTAACCCCTGAGCACTGCCGGGTGTGCCTCACCCCCCCAAAAAAATAAAGATTTGACAGTCCTCTTGAAGAAAGTTCTAGCAAGCAAACCAGCTTCAATGTGAGAATTCAACAATGAAAACTTGGAATAACCAGTCTCGAATATATAGGGTGGTCTCAGGGCCACACTGGTGATGCTCAGGGCTCACTCCTGTTGGCACTCAGGGAACCCTATGTGGTGTCAGTGCATGCCAGGAAATCATCTTGACCGTTCTTTCACTTTTCCAGCCCTCTTCTTCAATGTATTTTCAATGACATTTTGCTGTGTCATACTAAGTATTCATGACCAATGAATCTATGTGTATCCCTCTATTTTCAGCCACAGCTAAGGAGGCATATTTTAGGTCAGTTCTGTTTAATATTATGTGACTAAAGGTCACCTGTCTAAAATAGACAGTATGCTATGGACAAAGGCTGAATTGCTACCATACCTTGTGTGGTCCAGGGCAGGGGGACGCAAAAGACCAAAGGTGTCCTGGATTGACAAGAGTAAGATACAACAAATATGGGGCCGGGCGGTGGCGCTAAAGGTAAGGTGCCTGCCTTGCCTGCACTAGCCTTGGACGGACCACGGTTCGATCCCCCGGTGTCCCATATGGTCCCCCAAGCCAGGAGCAACTTCTGAGCACATAGCCAGGAGTAACCCCTGAGCGTCACCGGGTGTGGCCCAAAAACCAAAAAAAAAAAAAAAAAGATACAACAAATATTTCTTTATTGGGCTTCTGGGGAAGATGTCTTTTTTTTTTTTTCTTTTTTTTTCTTCTTTTTTGGGTCACACCCGATGACGCTCAGGGGTTACTCCTGGCTATGCACTCAGAAGTCGCTCCTGGCTTGGGGGACCATATGGGACGCCGGGGGATCGAACCGCGGTCCGTCCTAGGCTAGCGCAGGCAAAGCAGGCACCTTACCTTTAGCGCCACCGCCCGGCCCCTGGGGAAGATGTCTTAAAGTTAAGTATCTTAAAGTCTTCTATCAACTATCTTAAACTAAAACTACCTTAAAGTCTTCTATCAACATTCTTCTTCAAAGATTTTTTCCTACTCTATGCCCTCCCCACTCAAGACCCCAAATCTGGTCAAGATGGAACATTGATCCACAGTTTTGAAGTGATCTTACTGAACTTTGGCCACATCTCTAGTGTAGCCTTTATCACACCATCATTTCCACATACATTTATTGATAAATTAGTATAATCCAGCACTATATACGCCCCTGGTTAGAGTAAAAAGAGAAATAAAGCAAAGAGAATACATAAAGCGGGGTACAACACTTCTAGCATACTGCTGACCCTAGTTTGATCTCCACACCAGAAAAAAATAATAAAGGGAGAGAGAGAATAAGAGAGAGAAAGGCATTTGACTTGGATATAGTCACCTGCCACAAGCTTGATTCACTCCTCAATACTCGACATCACTAAGTACAGAGCCAGGAACCACTGAATGTGGTTCCCTGAAAACCTTAAAAATAAATGAAATTAAATATAGAAAGAGAAATAAAGTAAGGGCCAGAGAGCTAGTACAAAAATTAAGGTGCTTGCCTTACATGTGGCCAATTAGATTCAACACAGAGCATCATATGATTCCCTAGAACTACCAAGAGTCATACCTGAGCACAGAACCAGAAATAAGCACAGCTGTGTGTAGCCACAAAGACAGAGAGAAATAAAATCAAATTCTAATCTTGGGGCAGAAGGAGGGTTTCCAAGGGGTGCTCAGAATTGCAAGGGTCAAATAGTTCAGTGCAAGAGACCCAGAATGCTACGCTGTTTGGGTCTTATAGTACCAAGGATACAAAGACCATCACACAGCAGTTAGTGCTAGGGCTTTACTCAGCGATGTTCCGTGGGAGAACTGTGTGATGCTAAGAATCAAACCTGGTGAGAAACATGCCAGGCATGGACCTTAACTGCTATAACATCTTCAGGGCCCCCAGAATTCCAGTCTTATGAGAGTTCTCAAGCAAGGAGACAGGACTGAATGGGAAACCAACCATAAGAACAGAGAACTATGGTATCACAGGCTCTACAAAAACTCTGGATTGCCTAAACAAAAGTAGACAGAGGAAAGAAAATTCCATGAGCAAATATCAAAGCCAACTTGATGTTGGGGAAATAAGAAGAGTCTGAGAAAAGATGATAAAAACATTTAGGAGTCATTAGAATGTGGATGACATTTAAGATAAGTCAATACTTAAGAGTGGATTATAGAGATTCAGAACAGAACAGAACAGAAAAGTACCAAGAACTAAGAGCATACCCCTGGAAAAAAATTACCATTTAAGGGTTAGGTACTTTTTGAAAATGCAGGAATTAGAGGAAAATCTCGTTACTCCATGGCTGGCTTTCCTCCCACAATGTTTCGATCTAAATCTGAGAATATACTGTTTTTATGACAGAGCTTCCATTGCCGTGCAGGGAAAAAAAAACAGAAGTCACTTCTTGTCAATTTTAAGTTTTTAAGTCATCAAGCAAAAATCAGTGTAAAGTTGACTCGGATGGAAATTGCTAGAATATGGAAACTACTAGGCCATGGCTGGGTGCAGGATTTTTCGTTGCATCTTTCTCAACACTTAAGTGATAATGCAAGTAGGCTTTATAATTGCACACACAGTGAGTAAATAATTTCACCAAGACTTTGCCAAAGGCAACACGAAGGGAGAAAAAGGAATGAATTGTAATAAAAGATAGACTATTACCTTTAGTTTCTCAGCTTTACTTCTAAGAAGCTCTTTTGCTTCTGTTAATAGTACTTTGTTTTGCTCAGCAATCTATAAGAAAATAAGAACATATGTTGATTAATCCCATTTTATGACTGAGACACCACGTCCAGAATAGTTAAGGGGGACAAAATTGGTCAGGGTTTCACAGTCACACACTGCTAGAGTGAGGCTCAGAATCCAGGTCTTGTGATTCCCTGCCCTGTCACTAAACACAAACCTCTAGAGAACGAACTCTCCAGCTGCTGCTGATGTGGCTGGGTTTTAGATTGTCCAGTTTTTAGAACGCAAATTCATGAGGCAAGCAAATTTCCTCCACATTCCCACAGTCTCTGGAACAAGCAAGTGTCTTGTACCTAGAAGAAAACAGCCCAAGTTACCTGGAAGAAAAGAATTGAGATATTTTTCCCCCTACTAAATCTCCCCAGGAAATGGCTAAATAAAATCTTCATTGGTGTTCCACTGACATCACTGAGAGCTCCCGGTTTTGTTTTAGCCCCTGAAAAATAAATATCTCATTCAGGATGGCTTTTTTGTCCAAGTAGGGCTCAGAAGCAGGCTGCAGGTGTGGCATCCAGCAGGTGCATGGACAAGGGCCAGCGTTTCATATGTTCGTGCCAAAAATCTGAGTCACTCCCCAAAGGCAGCCCTTCCTCCTGCTACCGACTGGAAAGACCTAGGAATCTGTCTTGACTAAGCTGCCTAGACAAAACTAAATGGAAACCATCCTACCAAAGAAGGGCTCGGGTGATTCAGTTACAATTAAAATCCTACAATCCATGGGGGCCTGAGTAATAGCACAGCAGTAAGGCGTTTTGCCTTGCACACGGCTGACCTGGGATGGACCCAGGTTCAATCCCCAGCATCCCATATGGTCCCCCAAGCCTGAGCCAGAAATAACCAACTCCTGAGTGCTGCCAGGTGTGGCCCCAAAACAATAAATTCTTAAAAATAATAAAATAAAAATAAAATAAAATCCTAAAATCCAGCCAATTGTCCCACTTTCAGAAATGAATTTATAAGATTTCATTTCATCTGAGAGCATAAAAGGAGAGAAGTACAGAATGGCTGCCCCTGCTAGTCCTGGGTGAAAAGAGGACATTATACATTTAGCTACATAGCACTGACTCTACTGCAAATGGCTTAGAAACCACAGTAGCAAGTATTCCTTCTAAAAAAGAACAGAGTATGGTAGAAAGAAGAGACAAGGAATCTCGCAGCCAACCCCCATCATAACCACTCCTCTCTTCAAGAGATAACCACTTAGCATAGTTACAAAAATCACCATTGGAAAAGTTATCACATTGCCCTAATAAAAACTGAACTCAGAGGAAAGGCATATAGAATTGGGGGGGGGAATATTCTCAAAATTTTCTAAATACCACAATCCTTTGCTTTTCAAACATTTTCTTCCCCAACACACACACAGATAGGCACTATAGAAGGTAAAACAAATGTAAGTGAAGTAAGTTTGTCATTCATAATATTATTTCAATCCATAAAGGAAACTCAAACTAATAAGTTCCTGTTTATAGCACATGACCCAGAAAGTAATGCCAGTTACTAAACTCAAAAATGATCATAGTAGGGGCCAGGAGAGATAGCACAGCGGCGTTTGCCTCGCAAGCAGCTGATCCAGGACCAAAGGTGGTTGGTTTGAATCCCGGTGTCCCATATGGTCCCCCATGCCTGCCAGGAGCTATTTCTGAGCAGACAGCCAGGAGTAACCCATGAGCACCGCCGGGTGTGACCAAAAAACCAAAAAAAAATGATCATTGTAGGGGCCAGAGAGATAGCATGGAGGTAGGGCATTTGCCTTGCATGCAGAAGGACAGTGGTTCAAATCCCAGCATCCCATATGGTCCTGGGAGCCTGCCAGGAGCGATTTCTGAGCATACAGCCAGGAGTGACCCTTGAGCGCTGCTGGGTGTGACCCAAAAGCTCCCCCCCAAAGATCATAGTATATAAAATGAAAACCCTAAACTGAAAACTTAAAATAGAAATTAGATGTCTTCACAACAAGCAATCTAAATCATTTTCTTCTCTGTAATTTTTTCTTCCATCATTTTGAAGTTTGCTGTCACCTGGGTGAAAGTGGCATTAATTGATTTTCAATCCACGAGGCCTGAGAACCAAAATAAGTATGTCATATACTAACCATTTCCAAAACAGAAAGGTTTTAATTGAAACTATTTTCTAACAACCTTCATCAAAGTTTCCAGGTGAACTCCATGAGAGGATGCCAAGCAGGGCTCAATTTTCTCCCTTAAAAATAATGCTCAAGACACAGAAAGACAGAAAGCTTTTTTGCTTTTCAAGGCTGTTAACACTCAGGCCACTACATTTTCGGATGTCAGCAATCCCCTTCCCACAAATATTCCAGGCATGCACCACTGTCATTCTCCTTTCAATTATGTGGTTTCTCTGGTCCTTTATTGATTGATTCCAGGCCTCTCATATAATGACAAGCATGTGCAGGGAAAAAAATGCTTTTAAAAAACACATACATGGATTTTTCTCTGCATTATGGCAGGAGGAGCAGATCATTCATCATTATTCAAAGGACTGGTTCAAAATGGAAGGTTTGCTGTGCGAAATATAAAAGACTATGATGTACATCAATGCCTAAAGTTATTGTGATCTGAAGAAATACCAATATGAAAAAGGGAGAAATTCCACCCACCCCAATAACATCTACCTTTCCTAAGCATGGCCACATTTATATTTACTGCTATCTTAATGTTGCTTTGGGGGGTATATAAGTTCTGACACACACATGGAAATGAGCCAGAATTGCATAGCAAGTATAAATATTCCATCATTAATAAAAACCAACTGTTGCTAAAGCACTACAATGGCTGTGTTTCAGTTACTAGTTATCACCAGTACGTGCCACAAGCAAATATTACTCAAAACTTTCTCTCTTAAAACTCACATACAGGCACGTGCAGAAATTTGCTATACTCCTTTCCATCTTTTGGAAGTGCTTTGAAGAATTCATGGGAACTCTAATGCATTCCATCCTGGAAGACTCTGGAAATCTATTTCTTACTTGAAATTCAATTTCCGGCATAGAAGGAAAGCACATATTTTTTAAGCTGAAAGGATCACTAATACAGGTGTTACAACAATATTAATTATAATCAGTAAGGCAAGGAAAAGGTCACCAAAGGACACCGCAAGTTCTAAGGAATGAAGTCCATTAACAGTGAACACCTGCTCAGGCCTCTCTGAGCCTGCGCTGCCAACACCTTTCATCCATGACCTCAAAGCATGTGTCCCGTGTGAAGCATGCTTAAAACCGCAGGGAAATATTACTCTTTCCACCACAAAAAGTAACTAAAGCTCAAAGCAAATCAACCCTTGGTCACAGTCAAAAGATGACAGAGTAGAAAAACTCAGATCTTGGCTTAATGTACATCTTATGTAGTTGAGGTAATCATAAAAGTGACTGCACAAATGATCAGAAAAAAAGAATTCAATTTTTTCAAATTTCAGAGGTATTATTACAAAGTATATGTATCTGTATATTCTTCATAAATACATATTACTAAAAACCTTCCCATACTTAACTTATTTTTTTTTTTTGGTTTTTGGGCCACACCCAGCGTTGCTCAGGGGTTACTCCTGGCTGGCTGTTCAGAAATAGCTCCTGGCAGGCACGGGGAGGGGGGGGGGGATTATGGGACACCGGGATTCAAACCAACCACCTTTGGTCCTGGATCGGCTGCTTGCAAGGCAAACACCACTGTGCTATCTCTCCGGCCCCCCATACTTAACTTATTACTAAGTACTACAACTTACACTTCACTTCTGAAGGTTGTTTGTAAGAAATGTCACCTAATTTACAATGAATTACCAATTTTCAAAGAAATCTATGCAAAACTGGAGATCATATGTATACTAAACCTTCTCTGCCAAAGGAAAACTGAGAACGAAGCAAAACTTTGAGGACACACCCTAATGGAAGAATGTGTAGGTGATTCTGCTACACAGAATTAATTTAATTGTTATTAATTTATTAATTAATTTTTATTTTCATTTTATTTATTTTATTTTATTTTAAGTATTTTAATTAATTATTAATTAATTTAATTGTTATTTCTTAAGTTTCCTTACTGGTTAATCTCTATCAAATCTTTTTTTGTTTTTAATTTTTTTTGGTTTTTGGGTCACACCTGACGGTACTCAAGGGTTACTCCTGACTCTGTGCTCAGAAATCACTCCTGGCAAGGTTGGAGGACCATATAGGATGCTGGGATTCTAATCCGTCCGTCCTGGATCAGCGGCATGCAAGGCAGCATATCACAAGAGGCATGTTTAGTACCCAGCACCACATGATCCCTTAAGTAAAGAGCTGTAATAGCCAAGTGTGATCCCAAAAGTAAAATGAAAATCATCAGTAATGGAAAGCAAACTAGGTGCCCTAGTTTTAGGTTGCAGTGGTTTGTAAAATGAGTGGGGGAGAGATAATAGAGGTCAGGAGTAAAATTTACTGTATTTTGATAGCTACATGAACATTCTTTTAAAAAGGAAGCATTTTGGGATTACTTATTAAATCTGTTAAGTCTTCCCAGAACTGTAAGAACAAGCATAAGTGATTATTCTTGTAGTCTTATGTTCTTATTTCAGTTCAACCCCTACACACAGAGGTTTACAAAATGAAATCTCAGATGGACACTTGCTTCAACGTAGTAAGCCTATGAGACTAATAATGTGAAATTCATGTTAAAATTAAAATAAAGAATCGAAAGGACCTCGGAAAAATAGAATTAGGTAATCTGTTAGTTTAACAAAATGCTCAAGTTTTGGAGAGTGTTTTAGCTTTTCTGATATGTCAAATACAAAATGTCATGTATTTTACATATACATTTTACAAATACATATAATGTGTTTATATGGATATATTTAAGGGCTTTGCCATCCAATAGATTGCATGATTATATTTATTTCTAACCATGGTTGCACCTCTTTTTAGTAAATATCACTAATATTCATGCCAGAAATCAAGAGCAGTAGAGAATCATAAGATTTTGAGAAATTCTTTTCAAAATCAACCATTATCCTCCACAATTTTCAGGGGAAGGAGCCTGCCCAATGCAGTAAACTGAGTAAAAGTTAGGCCAGCTCCTTTTCATCAAAAGGCTCATATTATTTACCAGAAACAATTTCCTTGATATGGAATAGTCAAACAATATAACTGGAAGTGAAATATTTTACTTATGTGAATAATAAATTTTATAGTGAGTTAGATCAAAATCTGAGAAAGTAACATAAACTCTCTTCTACAAGCAGTTGTTGGCCAAGGCAAAATACAGGCAGAATTATTTATTGGACAGAATGATTTAGAGAAGGGTTTCAATAGGGTGCCATAAGTCCGTGTTGAGTCCCCAGTATATGCCAAAGGAGTCACAGGAGAGAAGTGCAAAGAGAGGGGGCAGAGAATAAGGGGCCATTGGTATGACAGACAAGGAATCAAAGGAAGAAAACTTGGCCTTAAGGGCACAATGTTCAAAACAGGTTGAGGAACAATTAACTCCATTCCATATGAAAGAAGAGGGAGGAAGGGAGGGAGGGAGGGAGGGAGGAAGGAAGGAAGGAAGGAAGGAAGGAAGGAAGGAAGGAAGGAAGGAAGGAAGGAAGGAAGGAAGGAAGGAAGGAAGGAAGGGCCAGAGAAATAGCACAGCAGCAAAGAAAGAAGGAAGGAAGGAAGGAAGGAAGGAAGGAAGGAAGGAAGGAAGGAAGGAAGGAAGGAAGGAGAGAGAGAGAGAGAAAGAAAGAAAGAAAGAAAGAAAGAAGAAAGAAAGAAAGAAAGAAAGAAAGAAAGAAAGAAAGAAAGAAAGAAAGAAAGAAAGAAAGAAAGAAAGAAAGAAGGGAGGGAGGGAGGGAGGGAGGGAGGGAGGGAGGGAGGGAGGGAGGGAGGAAGAGAGAGACAGAGAGAACAGGAGCACAGGCAGTGGAGGGGCCTGAGAGATAGCAGCGGCTTGGTTGTTTTCCTTGCACACAGCCGATTTAGGAAGGATGGCGGTTCTTAGGAAGGATGGTGGTTCGAATCCTGGCAGCCCCTATATTCCCCTGAGCCTGCCAGGGGCGATTTTGGAGCCTAGAGCCAGGAATAACCTCTGAGCACCCAAAAACAAAGAAACAAACAGAAAGAAAACAGCCAGTGGGGCCAGAACAATCATAAAGTGGTTATGTATCTATCCCCTTGCATACTGTTCCATCGCAGAGCAAAGTAATTCCTGCATCCAGAGCCAGGAGTCACCCCCTTGAGCATTGCTGAGTGTGGCCCAGAAATGAAAACAAAGTGGCTGAATCTGAGGCCAGGGCTATAACACAGCACACCATGTTCGATCCTGGGCGCCCCACTCCCCAAGCACCACCAGAAATTATCACTGAGCATAGAGCCAGGAGTAAACTGAGCGGTGACAGATGTGACCCAAAAAGAAACCAACAAACCAAAAGGCCAAATAATGTCTCTTAAGTCAAGCAATAATCATTGTTAAAACTTTCATGATTTCACTTTTAAAGTAAATAATTTTGAGGAACTCTAGTTATAGTGAATTTTTCTTTGATGACCAACTCATAGATTAAAGATGCTAACTAGGAAAGTCAATCTATGAAAACAAAACTGTCGAGAATTTTTTATGAACCTGTTTTTCCTTCTGTTTAAATGCAGATTTTGTGACATGTTTGAAATAGCAACTTTCTTTGTTGTTAGCTTGTTTGATTTTTGCCTCATTTTATTTTATTTTTTCTTTCCTTCAAACATGACTAGAAACATCTTGTTCTGCCTGACAAATTGAAGGGAAAATAATGGAGGGTTCCAAGCCCAAACATTCGTATGATTATTAAGTAGAAATAAAAAAATGCTCATACTTAAACACCAAATCTAAAGCCAACAACAACAGGATCAATACCCAATGTACAAGCTAGATACATAGGGGACCACTTATACTAGCAGCCCAGGGTGCAAAGGAGGGCGATATGGGATGCAAGCTGGAAACAGGGGTGGAGGGAGGACAACATTGGTGGTGGGTATGCCCCGATGCAATGTCGCTATGTACCTAAAAAATTACTTTGACAGATTTGTAATCCACTTTGTTCAAAATAAAAATTAAAAAAAAAAGAAATAGCAACTTTTTGTTGGCTACAAGGGGTCAGAAACCTGCCATGAGAGTAATGCCAAATCATTCACCTGTTTAATGCCCCTTATTATTTCCTAGGATCAAATTCAAACCTTTGACTAGGGGGTGGGACCCAAGATTTTGGACCAAAGTCCACAAAAGACAGCAAGAAACGAAAGAAGTAAGCAAGTCTCAAGACAACAGTGTCATGGTATACCACCAACTCAAATTCCTGAGGACAAGAAATGATTGGAAGTCAATTTGAAACAAATGAGCTTAGTCCCAACCTAATTAACTAGTTTATCAAGCAGATCTTCAAAACCCCTGAATCCAGGGGTGCAAGAGCTGAGGTCATAGGAATTTTAGAAACATTTTCTCATTCACCATTCAAAAAGACTCAGGACCACACACACCTCTGCCCACCCTTTGCAATGGCTTAAAGCTGGTATTCATGCCTGCAGAGGACAATTTCCCAAGAAGAAATATGCCCACTGTGCTTCCTCAGTGGTCACACGCACCCCCCACAAAATAAAACCATCTTGACTTGACAAATTCAGAGCAAATTTTTATTTTTTTGAGGATGAGCCCAAGAAACCTTAAGAGGGGAGGAGTGTGAGAAATTCCTAGTTTCTGAATGAAAAAAAAAAGAGGCCTTAAAAAGCTGGAGCAATGGCAGAAAGGGAGTTGAGGGAGAAGGGCTGTTTAATCACAAAGACAGTCTTTAAAGAAAAGGCCAAGTCTTGGGCTAGGACTCACAGAAGTACCAAAGCAGATGTACCCACTTAGAATCCTGGTACTCAATGGGACCTAAAGATCATCCATGCAGCCTTCTACTTTCTGAGTAGACTGTTTTTAAGGCAGTCGTATGTTTTTGAGAAAACTTTAGAAAAAGCCACTACACTGGATTCCTAATTTCATGGCATGCCTACTAAATCCTACCGCTTGTATGGCAGCAGGTTTGGTTTCCGAATCCAAAACAATATTCCATATGCATTTCCAAATCTCCTTTTAAAATCTTTTAAGTAGCCAAACACTTGAACATAAAAAACTCGTCATACATACTTAAGTTATCAGGTGGTCCGACTTCTACTTCCTATCTTGACTCAGGACTTAGGAAAAGCACTTGCAATTAGACAGCTACGGACTTTTCCAGAAAACAAAGTATCTTAAAATGTAATATGATATGGTGCCAGAAAGTATCCATAAATGAGAGCAGATAAACACAAAATAACTGACACCTAAGTTATGGTCCCTAAAGAGATGCAACGTAGTCTACAAATGTCTTAAAATGTCCGTGGCCAGTTATAAAATGTAGTTTAGTCCAGCCAACTTTTTCCTCCCAGCTGATCTGAAACCAGATAGGACCTTCAAAACTGTTGCTCTGTAAGGTTAGTTCTCTTTCTTTCTTTGAACTCATTAAAAATAATCAACACGGGGGCCTGAGCGAAGGCACAGCTTTAGGGCCAGACCCAGGACAGACCCTAGTTCGATTCCCCAGCGTCCCATATGGTCCTCCAAGCCAGGAGCGATTTCTGAGTGCAGAGTCTGGAGTAACCACTGATTGTCACCGGGTGTGGGCCAAAAACCAAAATAAACAACACAATTATTGAGAATATATATTGAAATAACCTGTTCACAAAGAAGCAATAGGTTTGGAATTATCTTGGTAGAGGTTTTTGAACACCACTATTCTTATGAATCATAGGTGAGAGATAGGTCAAGGTTTATCCCGCATTCAAAATGCCATTTCAAACTATTCACTTACTGAAAGGGGGTGTTGAAAAGATCTAACAACTTGAGCCTTTACAAAGGCTGACCTGAAAATAGGCTTTACAAAGCCTAGTTCAAGGAGATTTAAATACACTTAACCCACAATTATTGCAGATTATGGTGATTAATTATCTCCTTTGAATGAAAGAAGAGGATTATATGCAAAAATATTTTAAATTGGTTCCCAACTTCCACCTCCTGGGGACATCCAGAGAGTTGAGAGGGGAAAGAGAATGAAGACAGAGCTCAAAATTCTTTTTAAACTCCACACCCCAAATTGTAAAAGCTATCTCTCACAAACGTTTCCTTATCGAATGCATTTAGTCCGTGACTTACAAATTATTCCTGGTAGAGGTAGTCATTTACCAGGGATGGCTAGGAGTCCAACCCCCCAAAATTCTGCGTTTTCCCCTTCACATTTCTTTCCTTTTTATCTCGATGACTCTGGAAATGGCAACTTCCAGTGAACAGCTTTGAGATCCTCCAAACAACAGAAGGAAACAGTGCAAACACCTAAGGAACCACTTTCCTTCCTCAACCCCTCCCCAACACACACACACACACACACACACACACACACACACACACACACACACACGTGTATGTAATTTAGTGGAAATGCTCCCATGTGTCACAGCTCAAGGATTAATTGAACCACTTTCCTTCCTCAATCCCCCAACAAACACACATACACACACACACAGAGACACACAGACACACACACTCGTGTATGTAATTTAGTGGAAATGCTCCCATGTGTCACAGTTGAAGGATTAATTGGCCAAGGGGCATCCACCGAAGTCTGAGCATTTCGAAGGAGCACCTTTTGCCATGTTAGCTGAGGACAGACATTCCTGCTGAGCTAAATGTGGACTCGGATTCCCCAGAGCCTGGAATTCTTTTGGGGCTCAGTTACCTAGAGACCTGCCAGGACCCCAAGAGAAGACCAGAAGAGAAAGACACCCTGGAGCATAGGTACCCACAAAGTAGCATCTTGGAAGGAGGTAGCTTAGTCTGGAACCAAAATCGTCCGTTCTCCCTGTCCGTGCCAAGAAAGTAGCAGGAATACAAGGGCATGATCAAGTTCATGCCACCACAAGCATGACTGTCCCATGTCCCGGATAAAAGTCCCCACAAGCTTCCTACCCCTGCAGGCCAGGCGATGACTCCCAGTGGCTCGGGTCCGGGTGGCAGCCGCGGCCAGGATCCGGGGCCAGGATCCGGGGGATCAGCCTCAACTCGGCGGTGCTCCCCGTTCCAGAGCTGCCTCCTCCGTCGGAGCAATCCCGGTGGCCGGCGACAGGCAGGATCCCGGCCAGAGGGTGGAGGTGGAGCGGCGGATGGACAGACAGACCGCAGGTGGGGGTGCAGGGGTACGGAGGCGAGGATCAAGCGCCGGAAGGGAGGCCGGGGATAGAGGGAGAGAGCGGCCGGGAGGCAGTCAGCGAGGTCCCTAAGAGAGCGCCCCGGGAGGAAAGGAGGGGCGTGCCCCCCAGGCAAAGGATGGGCGCTTAGGGAAGGGGGGACGGGCGGCGGCTTTGCTCCCGGCCCCGAGTGGCTGGGCCCGCCCAGGATGGGGGTGGACGGGGAGGAAGGCGGAGTGGAGGGCGGGGAGGAAAAAGGGGGGGCCGGCCTGGACTCTGAGCTGGAGGGGGGACGAGAGAGAGGCGGGGCCAAGGGCCAGGGAAGATTCGAACAATTGAATTGGCGGGGTGGGCCTCCCAGCTCCGGTCGGGGACCCCCTTACTTGGATGCTCCCACGCCTGGGCTTCGGACCCCGGGAAAGGAGTTTTAGCCAAGGTGGAAGCCAGCCCCCAGTTGGCTGGCGTGGGCGAATCCTTGAAGCTGCTTTGGGGCCCACGCGGGAGGAAGACGACCCCCCCCCCAAAGGCTCCCCAGGCGTTTCAAGCCACGTGGGTTTCAAAGAAACCCGGAAAAAAACTGGGGCGTCCCATCGGGTTCCCAAGACCAGCGTGCCCACCCCCACCCCCGGATGACTTTCTGCAGCCACCCTCCTTTCTTCCACCCCACCCCGGCCGCGCCACCCCTCCCGGTGGCGACCCGGCTTGGCAGCCGCGGCAGTGGGCGGAGCCCCAGAGCCTCCGCCTCCAGGCAGGCGGGCTGGATGCGATCTTGGCTGGGCCCGTCGTCCCACCCTCCACGCTGGGGCAGCCCGGGCCGGGCTGTGATTGGTCACTCGCGAAGTTGAGCCCCGCCTTTAATGCCACCCGCCCCCAAATTCATAAAACCGAACAAGAGGCTATTGTCTGCCTCTCGGTTCTCCTCCAGCCCCTGCTGAGAAGAGGGAAATAAGGTGCTGATAAGGCACCCAAGGGTGCAAGCGTGTATCTGCTGTGGGACCCATGGATTGCATTCTCTGTCCCCCATCTTGCACACCCACAAACACCCACAAAGCAATTGGTAGCTCTCTCTCCTCTCTCTCTCTCTCTCTCTCTCTCTCTCTCTCTCTCTCTCTCTCTCTCTCTCTCTCTCTCTGTCTGTTGAGGGGCCTAGTGATGGCATTCTCTGTCCCCCATCTTGGACACCACAAACACCCACAAAGCAATTGGTAGTATTCTCTCTTAAACACACACACACACACACACACACACACACACACACACACACACACACACACCCTTTCATTAGGCTCCAAGTATGGAAAATGTATGCACACAATGTTCATATTGATCATGCTTCAGAACAGAACACAGGGTTGAGAACAGCATGCTGAAACACTGCAAATCTACCATTTCGCATGTGGGAAAAATGAAAGCACAAGGAAACTGGAAGGGGAGCAGAACAATATGGAATTTGAAACTGCAGGCAAGCACTTAGCAGCTAGCTGTGAGAATTCTGTTACCTTTTACCTTCAATGGCTGGGATTTCCACTACCTGTTAAGAAGGGTTTATAGTATATGCAAATACTGAAATGATTGCTAACACTAAACCACAAATAAAACACTCCACACATGTATGTGTTCCTACCTGTGTGTGCCATATGGCAGAGAGTCTCATGTAGTTACAAGTAAAATAGTCTCATGTTTTACTTATTTGCACCCAAAGTATCTAGGTTTTGTGGCTATATTTTATTTTATTTTGTTTGTTTTGGGGCCACATCCAGCAGTGGCCTCACTCACGCATTCCTCCTAGCTCTGTGCTCAGAAACCTGGCAGACTAGGGTGGCCTTATGGGATGCCTGGGATTGAACCCCCTCCCTCCCCCACCAAGTCTGTTCCAGGTAGGACCCAGGCAAGGCAAATGCTATACTGCACTGCTATGGCTCTGGCTCCAAGTGAGATTTTTTGAGTTCTAACAACTTAGGGGCATCTGATGCTGGAAGTGAGAGATGATTTCTGCATTATTTGTAGGAGAAGGAGATTGAGTGGGTACATGCTACAAATTACTACAGATCCTCCGGAAACAATAAGATAGTAACTGTTAAAGTGTTGAGTGCAAAAGCCAGCAAGATAATACAGCAGGTAGTTCACTTCTCTGGCAAAAGGTCAACCTCTGCTTCAGTCCCTAGCACCAACAAGAGTGGAACCTATGCACAGCCAAGTGTACCCCCAAACTAAAAAAAAAAACAGTGCAATGCTCTCAAAGTGGAAAATGTCAAATAAAAGGACACAAAAAATCAAAATTATCAAATTAAAGCAGCACTTACAAGTCTTCAACAAAAACCTAATCTTTATCATTTCTTACAGGCCTTCCTGTGCCTTTGTGTCATCTTCAAAGCAGAGAATTTGCATTTGTTTTGCATTCTCACATTCTACAAGGAAAATCATTCCTTAAGGCACCTTGCATTTGTTTGTGTATTCAACTTTTATTCAACTATGTCTCTAATTCAGTTTATTGCCTTCTTTTCCTCATTCTTTTTCATGGTTCCTTGGTGTTCCATTGCATAAGTGTGCCAAGATAATTTTACTCATTTTCCCCTTAAGGGAGGAATTTGTCCATTTTTATCTTTGTCATTATAAAATAGGGGCCAGAGAGATAGCATGAAGGTAGAGTGTTTGCCTTGTATGCAGAGGGTCTGTGGTTCGAATCCCAGCATCAGATATGGTCTCCCGAGCCTGCCAGAAGTGACCCCTGAGCGATGCTGGGTGTGCCCCCCCCAAAAAAAAAAACCGCTGAAAACAGATCTGTAAGATCATTAGGGGACTGGGTGAGGACAGAGATGAGGGGTGGTGAAAAGGTTGCACTCGTGAAGGGGGGTGTTCATTTTCAGGAGTCAAACCCAACTGCAATTATGTTTGTATTTATTGTGCTTAAATACATATATTAATTTAAAAAAATTTTAATAATAAAGATTAGGTAAGTATGGCCTACCTGATGATACGTATGGCATACTTGCCCTCCTCTGCTTTGTACTCATCTTCAAAAGACATTTCAATCTACCTTCCCCAGGACTATTACAATCATTCAATGAAAATCCCAGAAACTCCCGCTCCTCAAGTCTTAGAAAAAATTGTTATCCAAATTTGAAATTTCAGAGAATCCAGTAAGCACAGTTTCCAACTTACTACTATTCTTCGTCTGAAGCAAAACAAGTAGAAAGTTTTTTGTTTGTTTTTGGTTTTTTGACACCTCACCTACATCTAGGCCCCCTATCTTTTGCCATGCAAGACTTCCTCTTTAACTATGAAAAAAATACTTCCATTTGTTTGAATGTCAAGTGATGCTTTGCCGGTTCAACTTAAAAAGAAAGAGGAAGGCCAATATCAACAAACATTGAGCTTGCTATTATGGACAAGATTGAAAATACAAAGAGGGATGGGGCTTGGCTTTTGCCTTTAAGGGTATAGACATAAAAAAGGCAAATAACAAGCATGTGCTAAGTGCTAAATAAATGGAATTAGCAGTTAAAGCAGTGGAAGCTGAGAATGGAGAGCAAAAACTAGTTCCAGAGAGTGAGTTTATATAGCAAAGTATGCCACATACATTTAACTAATCCCCACAGCAACTCTAGTTTTCATATCCTGACTAAAATATGAAGAAGCCTGTGGGGGACACCAAGATAATGAACCACTAGCAACAAAGCATCTATGTAAAATCCTGAGTTTGCCTAAGTACTACATATCAAAAATGTCAATATACTAATAACGGATGTCATGATCATCTTAAGCTTAAAGGTCTAGAGTTTCTCAAGCTACCTGTCCTGATTGGTCATTTTTTTCCTTTCATAAAATAGAAATCCTCCTTTTTAACATGCAAGAAAAACAAATGGTTGTGCCCTTACCAAATGTCAATCAATATCTGACTTGAAAATATTGTCTTCAAGGAGAGAAATTGGACATCAGAAAGGAATTCTTGCATGATTCAAGTAACATGAGTTCACTTGAGTAGGTAAGTCATAGCAACAGAACACAGACAAGTGATTTTGGGCCACTTTAGGGGACAGAGACATGGTGATTATTATTGTTTTATGAGCAGAGTTTCTGTTTGAGAAATGGAAAAAATTCTAGACTAGTGGTGATGGTGGTACATTTTGAAATACTGTTGCTGAACTCTATTCCTAAAATGGCTAAAATGCTTAAGTTTTGTTGTATGTTTTAAAACAAAAATAGCAATGTTTTTCTTTTTTCTTTATTATAAATTTACTTCCTCTCTTTTTTCACATCTACCGTACTAAGCAATATACCACTGAGCACTATAAATGTCGTCTACCCTATGTAGCATCATCCGCCCTGTCTTGTGCATTGAGGTTCCTTTCCTGAAAAGAAATTGACAACATGGACTAATTTATGATATAATGGTAACATAGGTTGAGATAGAGAAGAAGAAAAGAAAGGAAGAATAAAGAAGGAGAAGAAACAAATAGGAAGAGGGATAATAGTAATTTGCAAAAAGTGGGACCTGTAACATAAGCCTGTGGTGTGCTGTTGTCTGTTTCAGTGGTCTCACTGGTCATATGTTTTACATCCTAATAGAAGACATGATCAAAAGGGAAGTGGGTAGATTAATGGTATTTTATCAAGACATTGTAATTATACTGTATATGGTATCATATATGATTAAGTGCTGAATTAAAATAGCAATTTTAAAGGACAAAGCTTTCAGAATCCATGTCAGGAGACCGTCTATACCAGTAATACAATATATCAAAAAGATAACAAGGGATTGGATTGAGAAATTCGCTCAAAAGGCTGAAGAACATGCTTGGGGGTTCGAGGCTACATAAAACTATCTCTATAGACCCTTCTATAGCTACCTCCTCTTGTTTCCCTTTGATCTTAGCACTAAGCAGAGTATGGTCCAAATATAAGACTAAGGGGCCGAAGAGATAGCACAGTGGTATGGTATCTGCCTTGCAAGCAGCTGATACAGGATGGACGGTGATTCGAATCCCAGCATCCGAAATCATCCCCCCCTTGCCTGCCAGGAGCAATTTCTGAGTACAGAGCCAGCAGTAACCCTGAGCTGCGCTGGTGTGAACACCTCTCCCCGTGCCCCAAAGAAGACCAAAACCAAAGAAGGCACAACCAGGATTTACATTAAGAATGCAGCTTGATGGGGCCGGAGAGATAGCATGGAGGGTAAGGCGTTTGCCTTTCATGCAGAAGGTCATCGGTTCAAATCCCAGAGTCCCATATGGTCCCCCGAGCCTGCCAGGAGAGATTTCTGAGCATAGAGTCAGGAGTAACCCCTGAGCAATGCCAGGCGTGACCCCCCCCCCCAAAAAAAAAAAGAATGCAGCTTGCTCATTACTGTGGGGAATGCAGTCCCAATGTAGTCAAAATATCAGAGTTTTTTTTTAAAAAAAGGATTTAAAAGTCGAATCTGTATTGGTTTGGCTTATTTCCTTGTTTTATTTATTTATTTATTTATTTATTTATTTATTTATTTATTTATTTATTTATTTATTTATTTTTGGTTTTTGAGCCACACCTGGCGGTGCTCAGGGGTTACTCCTGGCTGTCTGCTCAGAAATAGCTCCTGGCAGGCACGGGGGACCATATGGGACACCGGGACTCGAACCAACCACCTTTGGTCCTTGATCTGCTGCTTGCAAGGCAAACACCACTGTGCTATCTCTCCAGGCCCTTTCCTTGTTTTATTTTGCTTTGCTTTGTTTTCTTTTGATTTTGGTCCACATCCAATGGTCCTCAGCAGCAATCCACAATTATGCACTGTGCAGGGAATGGGGGTGGTCTGTATCTTTGAGTTTTTTTCTCAGATGACCACATGGTGCTGGGAATTGAACTAGGGCTGATTGCATGCAAAGCATGGTTTTCAGGCTTCAGAGTTATTTCTCTCCACCCCTCTCAATGTTTTGCTTTTAATGTAAAAAACCTGGTTTTATGGGTTTTCCTGCTTTTGTTGTATTATTAAGCATGACTGTTTTTTCCAGATTGGGTTGTACTGAACTCAGGTGATCTTACTGGTTTAGATGGCACAGGAAAACCAAATGGAGCCTAGAGGAAGAAGGGTGGTGCAGATACTGGTTACTAAAGGCTATTCCTCAGCACACAAAATTCTTTCATTTGGCCCAGTAATGATCTCTCTAGCATACTGTATGTGTTCTGTTTTTGACTCTAGGAGTGGTATAGCTGGATTGAATGGGAGTTCAATTTTCAGTTTTTGGAGGAATCTCCATATTGTTTTCCATAAAGGCTGGACTAGAGGACATTCCCGCCAGCAAGTGAATGAGAGTTCCTTCCACCCCACATCCCCGCCAGCACTGATTGTTCTTGTTCTTTGAGATGTGTGCCTGACTAGATTATCTTTAAAAAAAAAGACAAAAAGTATTGCTTTTAGGGCCCATGGACTTGGATCCGTAGTAGAACACTTAACTTTGCATATGTGAGGCCTGGAGTTTAATTCCAACTATGATCAAATGTGTAAGCTACAAGGAAACACCATTTTTGCACTGAATATTTTCCCCACCCATCAGGTAAAGTGAACGAGTCTTACTTACTCTAATTGCCTAGTGAAGAATAAATGTTTATATGCAGCATTTACAAATAAAAGTAGAGGCCATAAAGCAAATTAACTAGGAAAAAAAGAAGTTTAAGGATTTTACAATTCAATCCAATCTCCTCCCCAAAAGAAATCAACGTATTTATCAATCACTAAAATGCTTTTATTCCAGAAAACCACCTAGGGTTCTAACTAATCATAAGGATACCAGCCCTGCATATGTAGGACCCAGCTGATCATAAAATAACAGCTCTATTTAAAGGTTCAAAAACAAAGAAGCACATCATGAAATATTAACAATGAGTTTAATGCTCTTCCTCTTTAATTATCCTTTTCCTTCTTTCCACCCCTCCAAAGTACATAAACACTGATACAGATACATGCAAACATGCTCACATGTGGTTGAGACACTGGATGTTAGAAGCCTGACCCATGTATGTGAAATAGCAATGTGAAAAATCAAAAAACAAAACAAAACAAACAAAAAAAAAAAACAGGACCAGAATGGTGCTAAGACTACAACCTGTTTGCTACAACATTTGAGAGCCATTTTTTTTGTGGGGTACTTGTGAACCTCAGAATTTTGGAAGTAAATCTGGTTTAGAAAAAAACCTCCTTTATAAGTCAATTCAGAAAAGGCCCAGCCTATTTGTCCAAACTTTTCATGACAAACTTCTAGGTTAGTGGGTTTTAGGGAGGTAAAGAACACACATCAAAATCTGCCTTTTAAAATGCAATGGGCTAAAAATCATGGATAATACAATTAAGCCAATGATCAAAAAATAAATAAACCAAATTGCGTTAGAGGAAATCAAATCTTTGAGCCAGGAAACTTCAGGAACAAAGCTATCAAAACGTAAAACAGGACATCTTCTGACACTAGTTTTGCACATAATTTCTTGATTTATTCTGCATTCCTATGTTTCTATAATTGCCAGAGAATTGTTATCCTAGTTGGAAGAGTAAACTGTGATAACAGTAGAGATTTATATCCTCTGGCATGCTGCCTTCTTTGAAACTACCAGGGGAAGGTAGGTCAATACCATTCCAGTGTGATTTAAGCCAGGCCGCCCAACTGCCATGAACGGTCTCAGGAGATTCATACAGGAAAGAACGAACCCTGTGAAATTGCAAATTTATAACCTTGGAAGGATTCAATATTAAGACATCTTTGGGGGCCAGAGAGATAGCATGGAGGTAGGGCATTTGCCTTGCATGCAGAAGGACGGTGGTTCAAATCTCCGCATCCCATATGATCCCCCGTGCCTGCCAGGGGTGACTCTAAGCACAGCCAGGTGTAACCCTTGAGTGCTGCCGGGTTTGACCCAAAAACCAAAAATAAATAAATAAATACATAAATCATTGAGAAATTCTGTGATGATGCCTGGCATTGCTGTCACTTAATGCACTTTAATAATTTATTCTCTTTTGTTCACTTTTCTTCAGGAATTCAAGGTAGGGAGGATAATGAACATACTTTTGTAAGTAAGTAGACACAATAGTGGCTTCCTGGTGATGTCATGGAAATACCAGGGTGAATTCTGTGAAGAGAGGATGAAAAAGGCAGCAAATTTGAGAAGAGAATCTGCCTTTTTCTCTCTACCCATCTCTACCTTGAAGGAAAGATCCAGGATAATAGGGGAGATGTAAGATTGTAGGCCTCGCACTGGTAAGGAAAGTGAAGCCAGACTTCCACTTTGCCTGGGTCCTCTAGGTCTGTTGCCTTCCCTCAGAGAAATGGATTTCAGGAGAAGATGAGCAGGGAAGTAAAAACAGATTTTATTTGAAAATGTGGAGGAAGATGAGTTAGAGGATAAGAGAGAGTAACTCATCCAAAAAGAGAACTGGAAGGCTGGAGAGATAGCATGAAGATAGTGCATTTGCCTTGCATGCACAAGGACAGTGGTTCAAATCCCAGCATCGCATATGGTCCCCCATGCCTGCCAGGAATGATTTCTGAGCGTAGAGCCCTGCCGGGTGACCCACAAAAATTTAAATATAAATAAAAAAGAGAACTGGAGGGCCAGAGTGATAGCACAGTGGTAGGGCATTTGCACACCACGGAAGGACCCGGGTTTGATCCTTGGCATCCCATATGGTCCCCAAGCCTGCCAGGAGCAAATTCTGAGCTTAGAGCCAGGAGGAACCCCTGAGAGCCACCGGGTGTGGCCCCAAAACTAAACAGAATGAGAACTGGAGCTTCCCCTAATGTGGAGAGAGCATTCCAGTACACATTCCAGCATGAAAGTAGTCAAATACCAAAGTACACATTTCAAGAAGAGAGATGTGGGTGACATGCTCCCTGGACCCAGGGAGCACGTATGTGTGTCCTTCTCCCGCCCCCTCCACTTTGATAGGGTTTTCCCACCCTTCCTCATGTAGGCCTTTCTACTCGGGTAGGAGTCCTATTGCTGGTGTGGATCATAGATGATAAGTGATAATAGATGGCCTTCTTCATTATTGTTTTCCTGGCCTCAGTTCATGCTGATGCTTCCTGGCCTTTGTTCCACTAGAGCATCTCTCAGTTAAGGGGTTCAGGCTCCTCCGGGCCTGCAGTGGCACAAGGTAAATGTCCTAGCTTAAAAGGAGTAACTCTGGGGCCAGATTGATAACACAGTAGTAGAGCGTTTGCCTTGCAGACAGCCAACCCGGGATAGACTCGGTTTCGATCCCCTGCATCCCATATGATCTCCTAAGCCTGCCAGGAGTGATTTCTAAGCTCCAAGCCAGGAGTAACCCCAGGGCACCGCTGGTTGTGGCCCCAAAACAAAGCAAAAATAAAATAAATGAAATAAGTAACTTCTTCAAATATATCTCATTTTTTTTATATCCCATGAACTTGATTACATGTCAATAATTCATTGCCATGGGGGGACCCTTCCCTCCCTGCCTGCCTATTTCCCTGGGATTTAGAGCACCAAGCCTTGAGGCCATCATAATTAAGCCGTGTAGTATGGCACTAAGTATATGGGGCATATTAAACATACTAACCATGTAGGGTTCAAGCACTAAAGAGAATTGTACCCTAGTCTTAAATTTTTGCTCCCCAGCTACGGGATTTTGATTTCTACCCAGCAATGGTATATCCACCCAGAAATGATTAGGGATCCCAGTGCTTGGTTTCAAAATGGAGTGTATATAGTATGTATAGATGCCTAGGCAGTTGTATGTGTTAGCAGGGAAACACAGGACATGTGTTAGCCAGGGAAAGAAGGGAATGCTAATTTTCCCCAAGTGCCATAGTGTTGTTTTCTCATTTCATACGATGTTGCAACTTTGTTTTTTTTTTTTCTTCTTTTGGTTTTTGGGTCACACCTGGCAGCACTCAGGAGTTACTTCTATCTCTACACTCAGAAATCGCTCCTGGTAGGTCAGGGAACCATATGGGACGCCGGGATTCAAACCACCGACCTTCTGCATGTGAGGCAAAGGCTTTACCTCCATGCTATCTCTCTGGCCCCAAGATGTTGCAACTCTGACCCAATGGAGAACACTAGAACCATGGCTCTTGTTTCATAATTTATATGATTAATTTCATTTAAAGTGATATCAAATTTCTATGACTAATACGATTCTAGCAGTTCAATTGCTGTCCCCAGCTTGAGTGAGGCAAGCATTAAAATCACTTTTGGGGGCCGGCGAGGTGGCGCTAGAGGTAAAGTGCCTGCCTTGCAAACGCTAGCGTAGGACGGACCTCGGTTCCATCCCCCAGCGTCCCATATGGTCCCCCCAAGCCAGGAGTAACCCCTGAGCATCAAATTGGTGTGGCCCCAAAAAACCACATGGTTCCACATGGGCTAAGTAGTACTTGTCTTGTCTTCTTTAGCTTCTTTTCTCTTTGAGATTCAATTCTCATCTTACTTCTCCCCTTAGATTATTTATTACGTTGTTTTATAATTATGCTGACAACTTCCAACTAGTAGTTTCCTCCTCATTCCTGGCCCCTAGATCTGATTGTATCTGCTGTATATGGCACGTAATAAGTACTAAGGAAATTTTTGTTGAGTGAAGGAAATGTGTCTTTTATGATACAGGCTTTGTCGAAATAAATGTTTTAATTTCCTATTGTACTGTGAGTCTCCATCCAAACCAGATCCACCTTTTTTCAGCCTCTGTCTAAATTATTGCTCTGGTCATAGGGTGATCTCTTTGCCCCCCTGACGCTAGCTCATTATTTGGGCTTTCTCAAGTTACCCTACCCTGGATATTTTAAAATTTCATCTGCTTGTTTCCTTAGAGCCCAGACTGAGGACTTAGTATGCTTTTTATTTAAAATTCAATTTTCAGGGGCCGGAGAGATAGCATTGGAGGTAGGGCGTTTGCCTTTCATGCAGAAGGATGATGGTTTGAATCCCAGCATCCCAGATGGTCTCCCAAGCCTGCCAGGAGCCATTTCTGTGCATAGAGCCAGCAGTAACTCCTGAGCGCTGCCGGGTTTGACACAAAAACCAAAAAGAAAAAAATTCAATTTTCAGCCTTATGAAAAAGTTTTATATATTTCTTTCTTTGGGGGAAGGCTAGAGAGGTGAACCATAACTGACAGTGCTCAGGGTTTACTCCTGTCTCTGCACTCAAGAATCTACTCATAGTGGGTTTGAGGGGATTATATTGGTCAGTCACTTGCAAGACAAGTGCCGTAACCACAGCATTATCACTCTGGCTCTACAGCCTTTCTTTCCTGCTTTGTGCTATACTACCTAGCTTCTAAATGGAGTGATTTCATTTCCTTGGAAAGACTTGGGGACTGAGTGGTGGAATAAGCAGTAGAGCATTTGCCTTGCTCGAGCTAACCCAGGAGGGAGCGCGGGCCCGTCTGATCCCCTGGTGTCCCGTATGGTCCCCAACCCAGGAGCGATTTCTGAGCACAGAGCCAGGAGTAACCCCTGAGTGTCACTGGGGGTGGCCCAAAAACCAAAAAAAAAATACTTTGTTTCCAAAGGATTTTCAACCTTGTGTTTTCTCACCAAACCATTAGCAGTAGTACAAAAATAATAGTGGAGGGTAGAGATAGGGATTGTGACCTTGCCTTGCATGCTGCTAAACATGGTCAGATCCTGAGCACTTACATACACATGGTCTCTTGAACCCTTCCAGGAATGACCCTGGAGCACAAAGCCAAGAATAGCCTCGGAGCTCTTTTAAAACCTTCATCCTCTCCAGAACAGCATTGGGTTTTTGTTTTGGTTTGGTTTTGGGGCCACACCCTGCATTGCTCAGGTGTTACTTCTGGCTCTGCACTCAGAAATCGCTCCTGGCAGGCCCGGAGGACCATAGAGGCTGCTGGGGATCGAACCTGGGTCCTTCTCTGTTGTCTGGCTGCATGCAAGGCAAACACGCTAGCTCTGTGCTATTGCTTTGGCCCCAGCACGGGATTTAAATTTAGAAGCCATTCAAACCCAGAGAGTAGCTCAATTTCTTCATCAGGAAAAACTTATGGTGGGGCAGAATTAGTAGGAAGATTAAGGATTTTCTGTAGCATGTGAGGCCATGTTTCAATTCCCAGCACCCCATATGCCCCAACCTCTACCTCAGCACTGTCTGGCTGGCCACCAGAGCACAGAGCCCAAAGTTTTCCCTAAACACTACAGGAAGTGACTAAACTTCCTCTCAGGGCCTTACCTCTCAGGGACCACACTACCTTTTTGTGAATTTAATGCTTAGGGCAGTGCTTTGCAAACTAATAAATGCTTATTTACAAGATGAATGTCCTGGATCCCCCCATTAGTGACTTTCCTCCACCCTCAATTTGCAAGAAACATTTATGCAGTCTCAAAGACTCTAGCCTTGGGCTCCTGCTGGGAGGGGAAGGCATTGTTCTTCCTAAAGTCTGCTTGTTGCCCTCAGGTCTTTTCCATCTGCTGTTTGGAGAGAGAGGAGGGGATCCCAGGGTTCCTCAAAAACATCTTTGTCAGGTGCTCTTAGATACTCTAGTTTCTACCTTCAGGTCTGTTTGTTTTTGCAGGTGGAAATAGTTCCCCTGGGGTCAGGAGAAAAAGCAACATTTCCAACCTCCTCTTCTCTTGCAGCAGAATGCCCAAGTCCCCAGCCGACAATTTTCAGGCATCATGTTTTAATATCCATTAGGGCCTGTTCCATAAAATATTGGAGCCGTGTCTCAGCAAATAAGTTACATTTTGCAGAGATTTCGTTTATTCCCAAAGTGCTGCTTGTTATTTACAGAGTCCAGAACTTCCCTCAGCTTTTTTCTTTTTTTTCTTTTCATTTTTTCATTTTTTAAAATAAAAGGGAAGGGGAGGGAGGGCATCTTTGCTCCTTATTTACAGACTTTGGGGTTTGCTTTGAAAGCTCCAGGGGGAGTTCTATAGCCATAACTTGGCCAGATGCTCAGTGTCATGTTTAAGCCACACTCAGCAGATGACCACAATGATGACTGTTATGATTATTACTGTTGCTTTGCTTTTTTTTTGTTTGTTTGTTTTTTGGGTCACACCTGGCACTGCTCAGGAGTTACTCCTGAGAAATCGCTCCTGGCAGGCTCGGGGGACCATATGGGATGCCGAGATTCGGTCCACCGTCATTCTGCATGCAAGGCAAACGCCCTACCTCCATGCTATCTCTCTGGCCCCTGTTGCTTTGCGTTGGATATATCTGGCACAGACTTTAGATGCATTCAACAATCTTTTTTCATGCTGGTGCTTGAGTAGTTGCCTATTTCTGGCTGAGCAATAGGACAACTTAGACTTATTATATTATATATATTATATTATATATTATATTTAATAATTCTATTATAGTTAATAAAAATATAAATATGTTTTATACATTTAACTTTAGACAATGCAATTTGCAATACTGTTGAATGGTAAGATTTCATGCAATTTTTCAGAATCATGCACCCTCCAGTCTTTACTTCCCCAAACTGTTGTTCTAGAGTCTCCCTCATCCTAGGTGTGTTAGCTGCTTCTGTAGGCCCCGAGAATAGATTTTTCTTAAAAACTTTTTCCACTCCTGGCTCCTTTTCACCCGAATAAGGCAATATAGGCAAATGCTGCGAGAAACACCTCAGGCCCATTCTGCATTAGATTTTGTTTGTTTGTTTTTGGGCCACACCCGGTGACCCTCAGGGCTTCCTCCTGGCTCTGGCTTGGGGGCAATATGGGACTCCTGGGATCTAACCAAGGTCCTTCCTAAGTCAACCATGTGCAAGGCAATCACCCTGCGGTTGTGCCATGGCTCAATCCAGCCCCTGCATTAGATTTTTGAACTGGACTTTTGGTAGTTACACACTTAGACACCTTTTACTATTGCTAGATTTTTCTTCTTTGCATTGCTCCACTATTTAAGAGGGTAGGCCTTAGAGAAATTCCTGTACAGATTCTACATAATTGATCTTACCACAATAGATATTCTGTTAGTAAAAATCTTATTGACTTTTACAGACACACAAACATTTAACGTCTCGCAGAACAAGAGTTGATAAAGCTCTAATAAGTGTTCAAAAAGCTAAAAATATTTGACCTTAAAAGGCAAAAAAAACTTTCAACATTCTTTTTTGTGTTGTAGAAATTGAAGGGAGGGTGGGCTTAAGACATGTATGTCTGTTCAACCATTGAGCCACACATCCCTGACCATGTTTAAAAGGTTGCTAAAGAGATAGTGTGAACTAATCTCTAGGATTATTACATGTAAAACCTAAAGTACTTATTATCTAAAATTACAATTTTTTTTCTGGTCCCTAGAGAAGTTACCTCAATACCCCAAAATAGAATGTGACCTTATTACTTTCTCTTCCAAGGTTACAGGAAATTTCTAATTTATTTCTATCCATTTTTTAAATTATCTTATCAGTCTCTTCCATTCAGTTTTTGGCCTATTAGCGAAGACATTGAAAATTTTCTTTCTCCTGAACTTACATTTCATTTCTTTCTCAGGGACTTCACTTCCTTTGGTGTTACCAACTCCTGCTGTATTTTTCAATCTTACTTTTAATTAATGTCCCTTTGGATTTTGAGCTCCTTACTCATTTTCAGAGTCATAGAAAAATGTACAGGGTAATTTGAGGATACAGCAGATGTTGAGCTCTGGAAGGTTTTTGTAGACGACTAAACTATGGAGACACTTAAAATCCCCTGCAGATGAAGACTAACTGTTTCACCTACAAAGTGATTTATTTCCATGGCTCTTTGGAAGAAGCCAGGATCGGTTTACAAGGGCTCAGCTTACTCAGCTGAAGGGCTAATCTCCTCTATTAACATGTAGTTTCTGCTGAATTTTATCTTCCTCTTATTAATTTTTCTTGTGCACTCCTCTTATAGTTTCTGAGGATGAGTCAAACCAAGAACATTAACAGTTAGTCCAAACACAGACACTTACTGAAGTGCTATTAGATATTTGATGACTGACTGGTGCGATGAAAAAAAGAGCTGCCAGTCTAAACTGCCTTCCATAATGACTGCAGTGTAACTAGAGAGACTGAATGGTAAAATACATAATTCTATGATACAACACAAATGAGTAGTTTTCATTTAAGATAGCCTCTTCCGGTGGTCCTTTGTAATGCATTTTTATGTGTAACTTTGTTCTGCATATAAAGTTGCTGTACCTATTCTTGCTCAAACAGAGAAAGAAGATATATTGAATATATTCAGTGAAGAGTCCTTAAGATTAAGGGTAGGAAAGTTAGAACTTATGAAATGATATTTGAACTTATGAAATAATAGCATTACGGAGTGTTTATGAATATGAAATTATACTGTTGATTTGCAGTATAAGTTAGTAGACTTGTCTCTTTAGAGTAGAGCGTTAATATAAAGGCTAAAAAAGATAAGTTCAGGGTCGAAGAGATAGCGCAGCGGTAGGGTGTTTGCTTTGCACGCAGCTGATCCAGGACAGAAGGTGGTTCAAATCCCATATGGTCAACATCCCATATGGTCTCCTGTGCCTGCCAGGAGCAATTTCTGAGTGCAGAGCCAGGAGTAACCCCTGAGCAACACTGGGTGTGACCCAAAGACAAATACAACAAACAACAAAAAAAGAGAGGGTGAGTTCAGCTATGCATCAGATTTTTTTAAATTGTTGATATAGATCTCAAGTTTTTGATCTATGTTCAGGGGTCCCTGTAACTATTGTCAGGGGACATTGTTATGTCTATTGAGCTCTCTCTCCAGCCCTGGAACAGAATTTGGGGGTGCATTTTGACCCACACCTACCTGTATTCAAAGGCTAACTCCTATGTCTATGCTCAGGAATCACTCCTGGTAGCTCTCAGGAAGCTATAAAAGACATTGGGGATAGAATCTTGATTAGCAACATATCAAACAAGTGCCTTACCTTCTGTACTATCTTTCCAACATGCTCGAAACAGATTTTTTTTTTGGTTTTTGGGTCACACCCGGCAGTGCTCAGGGGTTACTCCTGGCTGTCTGCTCAGAAATATCTCCTGGCAGGCACGGGGGACCATATGGGACACCGGGATTCGAACCAACCACCTTTGGTCCTGGATCGGCTGCTTGCAAGGCAAACGCCACTGTGCTATCTCTCCGGGCCCTGAAACAGATTTTTGAGGAACTTGAATGTCAACTAGAACAAACAGAATTTGTTCATTTCAATGTTGGGGAGACTGTTGAAAATGTTGCTTTTTATCGTCCGATCCAAGACATTGTCCGTAGTGCCAACACACTTTTCACACAGTCTCTGTTGTTGGTATCATGGTTCTGTATTAAAGATTCTGGAATCTGCATATCCTACATTGAAGTCATGATGTGGAGTGTCTTCTCGTTTCACCTCACCATGAAAGGGCAACGCAGGAAGCCCTGTCCTGTAAGCAGGTCGTTGTTGTTAAGTCTTGGATCGGACGATAACTTGCCTGAAGCCTAGAGTTGGTCTTATGCCAGGAAACTTCAGGGGTAGGATCTCTTTGTATTTAGGCCAAGGTTATTCCTTTCCATTCCTCTCATATTTTGGTGGGCCTATTCAAACAACAATTGCCACTCTAACACCGATTTTACTGTGCTCCTTTGACTCTAATCCTTAAAATGCACCCACTTAAAATTTGAGGTTAACTTAAGCTAATATGCATGTACATGGAAATGTAAAAAATACTATGCCTCTAATGTTTAAGGAGTTACGTAAGTTTTATGGCTTTAGATTGCCTTGTGTGCTGTTAAGAAATATTATAATGTGCTACAATCTGGGGACTTGAGGGACAAAGTAATTGTACATGGATTCTGTTTTATTTATCTTAACGTTCTTTGGCTGAAAGTTCAAAGTTAAGATATCAGCAAGGGGACTTCTTCTGAGAATTATGTTATGGATGATTGTCCTTCCACTGTAACTTTACCTTGTCCTCTTTCTTTGCATCTTTTGTTCTCATAATTCAAAATAAAACATTATAAAAAAAAAGAAAATGTTGCTTTTTTTGTTTGCTTGTTTTTTGTTTTTTGTTTTTGGGCCACACCCGGAGATGCTCAGGGGTTACTCCTGGCTGCTCAGAAATAGCTCCTGGCAGGCACGGGGACCATATGGGACAACGGGATTCGAATCAACCACCTTTGGTCTTGGATCGGCTGCTTGCAAGGCAAACGCCGCTGTGCTATCTCTCCGGGCCTGAAAATGTTGCTTTATAAACAGTAAACTGATGCTGATATTTCAGTATACATACTGAAGAAAGCATGTATACGGAAGAGCAGGAGGAAGTAAATTAAAACCAAAGAAAGTCGATGCCAAGAGTATACATTCATTAGTTCTATGCAGTTCTCTTTGGTGCATAAATACTATTTAGCATAGGGCCAAGCCTGACAGTTACTAAGTTTGGCTTTGTTGTCTATTTAAGCAATCCCTTAATATTATCTTAACCTTGGAATACATTATATTTTTCAATCTGTCTACACACCAATCTTGGGTCAAGAGCAAGTCGCTTGTGCTAAGAAGCTAAGACCAAGTGCTGGAATGATATTACTGCTGGTAGGGTGCTTTCCTTGCATCGGATCAACCTAGGTTCAATACCCAGAATCCCAAATTATGGTCACCCAAGACTCACCAAGAGTGATCTCTGAACACAGAGTCAGGAGTTGACCCTGAGTATGGTTCAAAAAACAAAACAAAACAAAACCCCAAAAGAAGGCTAGGCCAGCCAATGACAAAGACCACAAAAGTATGTTCATAAAGATAGTGCAAGGGTTAAGACTCTTGCATTGCACAACTATTACCATGGTTTGGTCCCTTGCTCCATATAGGATCATTAATACCAGGAGTGAGCCCTGAGTTCAGAATGGTGTGCTTCAACACCCTCCCCCAATATCCTCACAAAAGTGTTTGAAAGATTCTGAAAATTTCTCTCTCTACCTGTGAAGAACGGTTCTTGATCAGTTATTGAGGATTTAGAAGTCAAAATGTTTAATGACTTCACTGAGAAACAAGGGAAAACATTGACTCAAGATTCCCAAATCAGGGGCGGGCAAGGTGGCGTGAGAGGTAAGGTGTCTGCCTTGCAAGCACTAGCCAAGGAAGGACCGTGGTTTCATCCCCCGGCATCCCATATGGTCCCCCCAAGCCAGGGTCAATTTCTGAGGGCTTAGCTAGGAGTAACCCCTGAGCATCAAACGGGTGTGGCCAAAAAAAAGATTCCCAAATCAGGGGCCGGAGAGATAGCACAGCGGTAAGGCATTTGCCTTGCATGCGAAAGAACGGTGGGTTGAATCCTGGCATCCCATATGGTCCTCCAAGTCTGCCAGGAGCGATTTCTGAGCATAGAGCCAGGAGTAGCCTCTGAGTGCTGCTGGGTGTGACCCAAAAACAAAACAAAACAAAACGATTCCCAAATCAGTATTACTTCCATTTGTTGCATCTATTGTAAGATACTTGCTTAAATTCTCTGCATATCCTATAAGCACTTCAAAATTCACATGTATAAAAACAAAATAAATCACAAAATCTTCCCTTACCACCCACATCCAATAAGTAATTAAAACAATGCAAATTGTTGTTCATTTTCCATTTCTTTTTTTTTCAGGTCTAGAAAAGTGTTTTATTAGAGCGGTGATTAATCGAACAAGCCGAATCCCATGTCATCATCAAAAAATATGGAACGCTTCACGAATTTGCGTGTCATCCTTGCGCAGGGGCCATGCTAATCTTCTCTGTATCGTTCCAATTTTAGTATATGTGTTGCCGAAGCGAGCACTCATTTTCCATTCCTACTCTTATTTTTAGGGCCTTATTACCTTTGTGCTTGAGTGGCCTTTTTCTCCCATCCTATTCTGCAGTATCTTATATACACCAAAGGAGAGGCATGTTATTGAAACACCAATTTAATCTGGGAACTTTATTAAAAAGTCTATTACTATCCCTTACTCTCTTAGGGATAAAACCCAAACCCACATCTTGGCTCATAAATCTCCTAACTTATTTCACTCATCTTTCTAACTCTGGCCTTGTTTTCTACTTAGGCAAGTTATATTTTCCTTATGCTCTTGTACTTTGTACATAGTATGTCATATGCAAATTTTCTTTCTCCCTTATCCTGTTCTTGCTCTTTGTCCCCTGTGTTACTTTATTTACTATCTTATTTATTTACTATTTGTCTTTTGAGGCTCAACTTAGCTTTTATCTCCTAATGAAACTGTTCTTAGTTCTCTACTTGTGAATTAGATAGGTGTTCCTTTTCCTCTTGGGCCTCTGTGGTAATCAATATATGCTTCTTATATAAAAATAATCAAATTGTAAAGAACTATTAAAATTCCTCTAGAAAATGGGCTGCTTGAGGGAAAGATTTATATATTTTTATCAATTATATCTAAATATAGAAAATCCTTTGAAGAATTTGATATTGGAATAAATGAAAGAATGAATTTATAGATTTCACAAAAATATATAATATATATACTTGATTCCTTCTGAAGAGGTTTGATAGTTACTGAGAAGACAAAGAATGATGCTGACATAAGATTGAATATATAAATGCAATATTAGGGGAGGAGGGTTGGCAGTTGTCTGGCTTCCGTTTCCCTTTTTGGTTCTGAAGGCTAGCTCTTTCCAGGCATGGGGTTTGTGTAGGCCCCAGGCAGGAGGCCTCTCCCTAGCTTGGGGGGTGCTGGGAGGCTTGGCAGGGCCCCCAACCGTCCCCGTCATTCTCCCCTGGACTCCAGGCCTTCCCTGGGCACTGGCCCAGGTGGTCAGAAGGTGGGTGCCAGGTGGACTCTATAGGGGTACTCAGGCTTCCTCCCCCTCTCCCAACACTTGGGGAAGGGGCACAGGGAGGAGGGCGGGAAAATTTTTAAAAAATGCAATATTAATATATGGACCATTTGGGGATGCCATGATCAAAGAAATTGGTTGCACAAAAGCTACAACTTCTGTTTCAACAAGAAAGAATTCAATTTATTTAGGAAAAACATCTGACTTGCTGGAAACAAAAAATTAGCAGACTCTTGGAAATTAGATAATAGGTATTACAGCTTATTTTTGAAGGAAAATTGAAAATGCTTGCAAAGAGATGACTTCCACAAGATTGTGAATTAAATTATCATCAACTACCATCACCTTCCAGTGATTCTATGATGTTTAATGTGATTTTATAAGACAATCTATATAATATTCTATGAATGTAGAATTTGACCTTAAATCACTGACTAGATGGAAGACTTGTAGGAAATAGATTTTAAATATTGGAGGGCATGGACATGCAATTCTAATTTCTTTTTTTTGTGTTTTTTTTTGGGCCACACCCATTTGATGCTCAGGGGTTACTCCTGGCTAAGCGCTCAGAAATCACCCCTAGCTTGAGGGACCATATGGGACGCCGGGGGATGGAACCGCGGTCCTTCCTTGGCTAGTGCTTGCAAGGCAGACACCTTACCTCTAGTGCCACCTCACCGGCCCCTCAATTCTAATTTCTTGCTTGTTATTAGGCCTCACATACTGGGCCTAACTTCTGCCTTTTCATTCAAGGCTCATTGCTGGTGGGCTCCAGAAATGATGTGGTGTTCGGAGGCTTGAACTTGGGTTAGCGCTATGCAAGGCAAGTACCTTGCCTACATTTCTATCCATCTGGTCTCTGATGTGCTAATTTCTTTTTTTTTTTTTTTTTTTTGGTTTTTGGGCCACACCCGTTTGACGCTCAGGGGTTACTCCTGGCTATGTGCTCAGAAATCGCCCCTGGCTTGGGGGGGGACCATATGGGACGCCGGGGGATCGAACCGCGGTCCTTCCTTGGCTAGCGCTTGCAAGGCAGACACCTTACCTCCAGCGCCACCTACCCGGCCCCTGATGTGCTAATTTCTGAGTAATCTTATAAGGTTAAAGGCAGAACCTCATATAAACAGATGTGTTCTTTAAAATTTGTAACCTGTTTAATGAGGCAGTGTGGTTTAGTAAAAGAATATTTAATGAGTCAAATTTGAGTTTTTTGGGGGGGGCACATCTGGTCATGTTCAGAACTTGCTTTTGGCTCTGCGCTTAGGAATCAGGGCCCAGAGGACCATATGGGGGTGTTGCTTGCAAAGCAAATATCTTATCTGATGCTATCATTCCTGTTCCTAAATTAGCAATAGACATGCATTGGAACTAATGTTTGTTTGTTGTTTTTGGTTTTTGGATTTTGTTTTTTTTGGTTTTGGGGTCACACCCAGCAGCACTCGGGGGTTACTCCTGGCTCTACGCTCAGAAAACTCTCCTGGCAGGCTCAGGGGATCATATGAGATGCCGGGATTTGAACCACCGTCCTGCATGCAAGGCAAATGCACTACCTTCATGCTATCTCTATGGCCCCCTGGAACTACTGTTGATGTCTTTTTTTTGGGCCACACCTGGCAGTGCTCCCAACTGCCATATTTTTTGATGGTAGGCCTGGTTCTTTTGTCTACATAAACTACAGTAATCCCAGGCTTTTGTCCTTTCCTCACCTTCCTTCCTTCCTTCCTTCCTTCCTTCCTTCCTTCCTTCCTTCCTTCCTTCCTTCCTTCCTTCCTTCCTTCCTTCCTTCCTTCCTTCCTTCCTTCCTTCCTTCCTTCCTTCCTTCCTTCCTTCCTTCCTTCCTTCCTTCCTTCCTTTCTCTTTCATTTGTTTTTGGGTCACACCCAGCAGCACTCAGGGATTACTTCTGGCTCTATGCTCAGAAATAACTCCTGGCAGGCTCAGGGGACCATATGGAATGCCGGGATTCGAACCACCAACCTTTGGCATGCAAGACAAATGTCTTACCTCTATGCTATCTCTCCGGCCCCATGAGATGATATCTCATTGTTGTTTTGATTTCATCTTCCTGATGATTAGTGATGTGGAGCAATTTTTCATGTGCCTTTTAGTCATCTGCATTTCTTCTTTGAGGAATTGTCTGTTCATTTCTTAATTTTTATGCATGTCACTCTCTGGTGTGAAATTATATCTCAGTGTGGGTTTGATTTGCATCTCCATGATTACTAATGATGAAGATCAATATTCTTGTGCCTTTTGGCCATTTGTATTTTTTCTTTGAGGAAACTTATCTTCATATATTCTCCCCATTTTTTGATGGGGTTAATTTTTCCTTGTTAAATCCTATTAGAGTCTTCACAAGGTATTTTCTTCTCTTTCTCTTTCTCCCTTTGTCTCTCCCTATCCATTCTTTGAAATATACGGTAATACTATATTAGTGCATACCTGAATGACCTTATGTATTCTTGATCACATCTGCAGTCACTCCATTCATAAGGTTCCATTCATAGATTCTGGGTAGTTAATATTTCAATATAAATTCAAAGCAATTCAACCCAACAGGACCAAAATGAACCTAGGTCCCTAACAACACTTCCTAGTTATTAAGTTTGAAGATGTAGTCTCTTGTCAAGTTTTACTTCAGGCTTGATTCTACAATGGTCAAACTCTCGCTTCCTTATTCTGTCATTCATCTAACATTCTTTTTGTAGGGAAATATACATATAGTTTTCTTCTAATACTCGTCTGTTAAGATCTTTTTTTGTGTGTGTGTGTGGTTTTTGGGTCACAACCAGCAGTGCTCAGGGGTTATTCCTGGCTCCAGGCTCAGAAATTGCTCCTGGCAGGCATGGGGGACCATTTGGGATGCCGGAATTTGAACTGATGACCTTCTGCATGAAAGGCAAACGCCTTACCTCCATGCTATCTCTCCGGCCCCGTCTTTTAAGATCTTACCAACTTGGACAAATTGTATGTCCATCCCTATTGTGTCAGGTTTTCACACTTTTTTTTGGTTTTTGGGTCACACCTGGCGACACTCAGGGGTTACTCCTGGCTATACGCTCAGAAATCGCTCCTGGCAGGCTTAGGGGACCATATGGGATGCCTGGATTTGAACCAATGACCTTCTGCATGCAAGGCAAACACTTTACCTCCATACTATCTCTCCAGCCCCTACACTTTCTTTTTGAAAGTGCTCTTTAAATATTTTTAGTGTGACTATACATTTATTTTTCTAGTTTGCAAATATTCGTGGTTGTGAAAGGAATGTTCTTGAAGATGAAAGTATTGAGTTGCTGATAAAAGTAGAAGAAAAGTACTTCAATCCTATCTACTGATTTGACATACCTAGCTAATATGGTTGTATTACTTCAGATTCTTTATATCCTATCTCAAACCAGGGTCTATGGATTGCTACATTCACCCTTCCCAACTTTTTAGCTTCTATTAAAGTCTCTGGTTCTTTATTGGTAAATGAGAAAATCTAATGGGAGCAGCATTTTCAGGCTAGGAACTACAGACTAACTGAAATTTATAGGCTTGCAAGCATATGTACACTTCTATTATTTCTTATGAATCATATAATAACTCACCACAAACTTGGAGACTTAAAACAATGAAAGTAACTCTTTGTTTCTTTCTGTCTCTCTATCACTATCTCTGTTTCTCTGTCCCCTACCTACCTTGCCAGAAGTACTAAATCAGGGTGTCAGCAGAATCGAATTCCCTCCAGAGAATCTAGGGGAAATTTTATTCCTGGCCTCTTGGAACTACTGATCACTGCCAGCATTCCTTGATTTGTAGCCACACTCCTCCCTCCTTCTTCACATGGCATTTTCCTTTTCTGTCTCTTTGATCCTATGGACCTTGTCCTTGGATTTCAGGCTCAATTTGGTAATCCAGAATTAGCTCTTATATCACAATACTTAAATCACATCTGCAGAGATTTATTTTTTCAAAATCACTTTCACAGGACTTGGAAGTTAAGACAAACATATTTTAGTGAGTTACTGTTTTAACTCATTTGTATTGCACCCCCCCACTGTGGGTAGTGAAATATATATACATGTATGTGTGTATCAGATTCTTATGGTCTGTGCTAGAGTTAAATGTGTGGTCAACAGAGGCCTTTGTAATAGTTCCCATTTGTATCTGTTCTCATTGCTTGCTTTTTTTTCCCTCCCCCTGGGGGAGAGGTTTGTTTGGATCTCAATAAAGGGGAGGCAGGAAGGCTGGAGATGGGGGCTATCATCTTGGCTTGTGGTTCCATGTATGGAGCAACTGGCTTGTGGGTGAACAGCTTACTTAGTGGATTTTTCCTTGCCTGCTAAAACCTTCATATCTGTGTGGATTATTTATTGCAGAGTACTACAACCAGACCAACACCCCCTGTCATCCCTCCTTGGGGACAGTGGAATAATCAATCTGCACTCCTTCAGTCATACATCTGTAAAGTCACTTTACTTTTTCCTTCCAACATTTTGAGTTAATTAACACAAGTACCCTTCATTATATCAACCCTGACCCTCAGGTGATTTATGTTAAACTCTGGCTAATAAAAGTGGTAGGGAAGGCAACAAAAAAGGAAGCTTGGCTGACTCAATAAAGTCCAAGGCACTGCTCCACAACTCCTTGCTGAAAATGCCTTTTCACCTCTAACTCTGATTTCTTCTGCTAAACTGCAAGCTGAGACCCTACAGAATGGTGCCTGAACATGGACTCTAGCAGAGTGTCGTTACAAATAACCCTCCTTTTTTGTTGCCTTATGCTGCTTTGGGGTATATACCAACATTTTTCAAGATGAACTGAACATGGTATATCTGTTAAAAATTCTCCCATGTTGGGGCCGGAGAGATAGCATGGAGGTAAGGCGTTTGCCTTTCATGCAAGAGGTCATCGGTTCGAATCCCGGCGCCCCATATGGTCCCCTGTGCCTGCCAGGAGCAATTTCTGAGCCTGGAGCCAGGAATAACCCCTGAGCACTGCCAGGTGTGACCCAAAAACCAAAAAAAAAAAATTCTCCCATGCAACATGCCCCAAGAGTGAGAACCGTGTCTCAGATGCTGGTGCCCACTACCTTTTTCAGAATGCACTTTGTGAGAGGTTACCGTATAACCAGCTGTAGACAATTCAGGGCACTGATCAACTGTGGATGTGTTGATGTCTGTCCATGCTGTAAGCAAAACATTTTCTCTATCCTTCTAATACTTTTGTTGGCCTTGGACTGTTCTCCTCTGTGTGTGTGTGTGTGTGTGTGTGTGTGTGTGTGTGTGTGTGTGTGTGTGTGTGTGTGAGTACATGACTTAAACACAACAATGAACAATTTTGTAATCATGTGCTTAAATAAAGTAATTACTGAAAAACAGATTTCTAGAAACTAAGAAGAATGAAGACATGATTAGCAGAATTTAAAGGACACAGAAGAAACTGTATTAAGGGTAAGGATTATGGGGCCACATGATTTCCAGCTGCCAGAGACTGGATTTCATCAGCATTCCTGCTGGTGATCCTGCCTGCTTCAGAGCTGCCTGAGACTGGATTTCATCTGAGTTCCTGCAGGCGATCCTGTCTGCTTCAGAGGTGAATGTCAATTTTCTGGGTGACCCTGGAGACCACAATGAAGGTTTTGGAGGCTTCAAGCTGTTTCACCTTTGTCAGTAAGAGGATGGGAAGCCCCAACCATCTGAGGGGATTACCCATTTCAGACTAGGATTAAAGTTCTAAAGGATTTCTGGGAACTCAGATGCCAGCACCCCTATCTGCCTGTCGTCTGTGCTGTGCTGCATTTTCGGCCTGATATCATCCTGTGTGTGGCTCATCTATGGAGGGCTCGCCTTCCCTGGAGCCTTCCCTGGAGGTGAGTTTACATGCCCAGAAAAGGAGGAGCCAGAGGAGCGGCCGCTCAGCTTCTCTTCGTTGCTGTGCATATCATTTAGCCAATGAATACAACCACAACACATAGAAAAACCCACAATACAAGTGTGACAATGGGGAAACAATGCAGGCCAGCACCAGACATAGAGAATGACGATGGCAACTCTGATGACTTGAACATGACCAACCAACTAGTCAGTCTCTCAGATAAGGAGTTTAGAGTCGCAATATGGAAGATGTTTAAAGAACTCAAAGAAAGTATAGAAGAGAACACTAATAAGAATCAAGAGAATATGAAGATAGAAATCAGAAAACTCCAAACTGAAATTTCAGGTCAAATATCAGGTCTGAAAAACTCAGTAGATGAAGTAAAGGAAAACATGGTTGAGCTTTCCCACGGGTTAACAGCAGCTGAGGATAGAATTAGTACACTGGAAGATGAGAAGAATAACAATTCCATACAGCAGAAGAAATTGGAAAAAAAGCCTTAAAGCAAATGATCAAACAATGGAAAAATTACTCAAAGAATGGGAACAAATGAAAATAGAAGTCTATGATAAGCTCAACAGAAACAACTTAAGAATCATTGGAGTCCCAGAGACCTAGGAAGAAAATCTCCAGGAAGAATCAACGGTCAAGAACATCATTAAAGAGAAACTACTAGAGCTAAAGAATACATGTGATCAAATCCTGCATGCCCAAAGAGTACCAACTAAAAGAGACCCCAGAACAAACACCCCAAGACACATCCTAATCACAATGACAAATCCCACAGATAGAGACAGAATTCTGAAAGCAGCAAGATCGAAAAGAGAAATTACATTCAAGGGAACATCCTTGAGATTTACTGCAGACCTGTCACCGGAAACACTCAAGGCCAGAAGGCAGTGGTGGGACATAGTGACAAAACTCAATGAAATAAATGCTTCGCCTAGAATACTGTACCCAGCAAAACTCACTTTCAGGTTTGAAGGAACAATACATGGTTTCACAGACAAACAACAGCTCAGAAACTTTACAGACTCAAAACCATTCTTTAAAGAAAAACTGAATGGCCTACTTTAAGACAAGACTGACCAACAGACACACCAAACTCCGATATAAAAATGGCACCAACTCCCAGGACAATTCTTTATCTCAATGTCAATGGACTAAATGCACCAGTTAAGAGACACAGAGTGGCTAAATGGGTCAAAAAACTCAATCCAACCTTCTGCTGCCTACAAGAAACACACCTGAATAGTCAGAACAAACATAGACTCAAATTAAAAGGCTGGAAGAAAATCATCCAAGCAAACAACACCCATAGAAAAGCTGGAGTGGCCATACTAATATCAGATGATGCAAAATTTATACTTAGGAAAGTTGTAATGGACAAAGATGGACATTTTGTATTAATCAAGATATATGTACAGCAGGAAGAAATTACTCTCCTAAAATATATGCGCCGAATGAGGGGCCAGTAAAATATTTAATAAAATTGTTGACAAATCTGAAAAATAAAATCAATAACAACACAATAATTGTGGGAGACCTCAACACGGCATTGTCAACACTTGACAGGTCAACCAGACTGAAACCCAACAAGAATATACTAGACCTGAACAGAGAAATGGAAGAAAGAGGCCTAGTAGATATATACAGGACACTCCACCCCCAGAAGTCTGGATACACATTCTTCTCTAATGTACATGAGACATTCTCCAGGGTAGACTACATGCTAGCACATAAAACATACCTTCATAATATGAAGAGGATAGAAATTTTGCAGGCTACCTTCGCTGACCACAAGGCCCTGAAATTATATGTGAACTAAAAAGGGACACAGAAGAAAAACTTTAATACCTGGAAGTTAAACAGCCCAATACTGAATAACCAGTGGGTCTGAGATGAAATCAAAGAAGAAATCAAAACCATCCTGAAAACAAATGACAATGGAGACACAACTATCAGAACCTATGGGACACAGCAAAAGCAGTACTGAGAGGAAAATTTATAGCTTTGCAAGCACACATCAGGAAAGAAGAAGGGGCATACCTGAATAGCTTAATGATGCAGCTCATAGAATTAGAAAGTGCTCAACAAAAAGATCCAAAAATAGGGAGGCAGAAGGAAATAAAAAAGCTGAGAGCAGGAATCAATGAAGTGTAAACCTGAAAAACAATCCAAAAGATCAACGAAATCAGAAGTTGGTTCTTTGAAAAAATAAACAAGATTGATAGACGACTGGCAAAACTAACAAAGAAAGAGAGAGAAACTTGATTACTTGTATTAGGAATTTAAAAGGAGAGATCACTACTGATATGGTAGAGATCCAAAGGGTAATGAGAAACTACTTTGAGAAACTCTATGCCACTAAAAATGAAAACCTGGAAGAAATGGATAAATTCTTGGACTCTTATAATCTTCCACGGTTGAATGAAGAAGATGTAGCATATCTAAACACACCCATCACTATTGAGGAAATTTAGACAGTAATCAAATGTCTGCCCAAAAACAAAAGCCCAGGCCCAGATGGATTTACTAATGAATTCTTTCAAACCTTTCAAGCGGAACTACTACCAATCCTGGAAAGACTGTTTCATGAAATCGAAAAAACAGGAACACTTCCAAATAGCTTTTATGAAGCCAACATCACTTGATACCTTAACCAGACAGATATGCTACCAGAAAAGAAAATTACAGACCAATATCGCTGATGAATACAGATGCAAAGATCCTCAACAAAACCCTGGCAAATAGGATTCAATGCCTCATTAAAAGATCATCCATTACGATAAAGTAGGTTTCATCCCAGGAATGCAAGGCTGATTAAACATCCGCAAATCTATCAACATAATACACAACATCAACAACAAGAAATATAAAAATCACATGATCATATTAATCGATGCAGAGAAAGCATTTGATAAGTTCCAACACCCATTCTTGATCAAAACTCTCAGCAAGATGGGAATGGAATGTACCTTTCTCAATATAGTTTAGGCCATCTACCACAAGCCAGAGGCAAACATTGTCCTCAATGGAGAAAAACTGAAAGCCTTTCCTCTAAATTCTGGCACAATACAGACTGTCCTCTCTCACCACTCCTATTCAACATAGCACTGGAAGTACTCTCTATAGCGATTAGGCAAGAAAAAGATATCAAGGGAATCCAGATAGGAAAGGAAGAAGTCAAGCTCTCGCTGTTTGCAGATGACATGATACTCTACTTAGAAAACCCTAAAGTCTATACGAAAAAGCTTCTAGAAACAATATACTCATACAGCAAGGTGGCAGGCTACAAAATTAACACACAAAAATCAATGGCCTTTCTATACACCGATAGTAATAAGGAAGAAATGGACATTAAGAAAACAACCCCATTCACAATAGTGACACACAAACTCAAATATCTTGGAATGAACTTGACTAAAAATGTGAAGGACCTATACAAAGAAAACTATAAAACTCTGCTCCAAGAAATAAGAGAGGACACGTGGAAATGGAAGCACATACCCTGCTCATGGATTGGCAGGATTAACATCATTAAAATGACAATATTCCCCAAAGCAGTGGTCCTCAAACTATGGCCCATGGGCCACATATTGTATTTGTATCTGTTTTATTTCTTCATTGCAAAATAAGATATATTCAGTGTGCATAAGAATTCGTTCGTAATTTTTTTTACTATAGTCAGACCCTCCAATGTTCTGAGAGACAGTGAACTGGCCCCCTGTTTAAAAATTTGAGGACCCCTGCCCCAAAGCATTGTACAGATTTAATGTGATCCCTCTAAAGATACTAATGACATTCTTCAAAGAAGTGGATCAGACACTTTTGAAATTCATTTGGAACAATAAACTCACTAGAATAGCTATAGAAATCATTGGGAAAAAGAATATGGGAGGATTTACTTTCCTCAACTTTAAACTCTACCTCAAAGCAATAGTTTTCAAAACAGTAAGGTATTAGAATAAAGACAGGCCCTCAGATCAGTGGAATAGGCTTGAATACTCAGAGAATGTTCCCCAGACATACAATCACCTAATTTTTGATAAAGGAGCCAGAAATCCTAATTGGAGCAAAGAAAGCCTCTTCAACAAGTGGTGTTGGCACAACTGGCTAGCCACTTGCAAAAAATTGAACTTAGAGCCCAGCTAACATCATGTACGAAGGCTAAATCCAAATGGATGAAAGACCTCGATATCAGACCCGAAACCATAAGGTATATAGAACAACACTTAGGTAAAACACTCAAGGACATTGAGACTGAAGGCATCTTTAAGGAGGAAACTGCACTCTCCAAGCAAGTGAAAGCAGAGATTAACCGATGGGAATATATTAAACTGAGAAGCTTCTGCACCTCAAAAAAAAAAGCACCCAGGATACAAGAGCCCCCCACTGAGTGTGAGAAACTATTCACCCAATTCCCATCAGATAAAGGGCTATTTTCCAAAATATACAAGGCACTGACAGAAATTTTCAAGAAAAAACATCTAATCCCATCAAAAAATGGGGAGAAGAAATGGACAGATACTTTGACAAATAAGAAATACAAATGGCCAAAAGACACATGAAAAAATGCTCCACATCACTAATCATCAGGGAGATGCAAATCAAAACAACTATGAGGTACCACCTCACACCCCAGTGATTGGCACACATTACAAAGAATGAGAACAAGCAGTGTTGGCGGTGATATGGAGAGAAAGGAACTCTTATCCACTGCTGGTGGGAATGCCGTTTAGTTCAACCTTTATGGAAAGTAATATGGAGATTCCTCCAAAAACTGGAAATCGAGCTCCCATACGACCCAGCTGTACAAATCCTCAGAATATACCCTAGGAACACAAAAATACAATACAAAAATCCCTTCCTTACACCTATATTCATTGCAGCACTATTTACCATAGCAAGACTCTGGAAACAGCCAAGATACCCTTCAACAGATGAATGGCTAAAGAAACTGTGGTACATATACACAATGGAATATTATGCAGCTGTCAGGAGAGATGAAGTCATGAAATATTCCTATACATGGATGTACACGGAATCTATTATGCTTAGTGAAATAAGTCAGAAAGAGAGAAAGACGCAGAATGGTCTCACTCATCTATGGGTTTTAAGAAAAATGAAAGACATTCTTGCAATAATAACTTTCAGACACGAAAGAGAAAAGAGCTGGAAGTTACAGCTCACCACAAACAGGGATGAGTTTAGTTACAGAAATAACTACGTTTTGAACTATCCTAATAATGAGAATGTACGAGGGAAATAGAAAGCCTGTCTAGAGTACAGGTGGGGGTTGGGTGGGGAGGAGTGAGATTTGGCACATTGGTGATGGGAATGTTGCACTGGTGATGGGTGGTGTTCTGTACATGACTGAAACCCAAACACAATCATGTATGTAATAAAGTTTAAATAAAATAAAAAATATTGCTAAAGGGTAAGTATTATAGCTTTGTAAGCATTCATCAGTAAGAAAAAAGTACCTACATAAATAGCATAATGGCATAGCTACGAAAATGGAAAATGACCAATAAAATGAGCTGAAAGCATCATGCAGAAGGAAATAATAAAACTTAGGGTAGATTGAACCCTGGATCCCAGACATAGAAACGGCACAGTTCTTCACAACAGCTGCAGGAAACAAATCCCATCCGGGACAGCCTTAATACTGCTAGAACACCAACAAGTGCCAGCTCTAATACGATATCCTTACAATGAGGAAAATGGGAACAACTTGACCTATGAGCAGGTTATCCTACCTTACCAGCTAACGATAAGACAAAATCAGAAGACTTGTCACCCGTTGGTATGTCCAAAAGCCAAGATCGCGATTTACAGATGACTGGATGCTAGAACCAGGACCAGACTGTATATATCATGGGACCAATAAAAAAGCCCTAGTCTAGGGTTTGAACTACGACTTGCACAACAACCATGATCCCCAGTTCCAAAGGTCCGGTAGAGACAATAGTAATGGAATGTGGCTTCTGGAAACACAAAGAAAGACGCTATCCTCGGTGCCATCCTAGGTTTAGTGCAAAGATCAAGAACACCAACCACAGAAGATGGATTAAAATGACACGGAGGGAACGGAACTTCTAGAACCACAAAGACTGACTTCATCATAAGTCCCACCCCCGGAACTGTGCAGATACTGAGATCGCTAGATACAGAGGTCTGATTGTATCACCTAGGACGGAGCAGAAGTCTTCCAAACAACACAAAAGCACCACCGGGAGAGTAAATGATCCTGAACAGAGTCTATAGTTGATCCCATGACAATATACTCCAAGGGCGGAGAAACCCCATATCTCTTAGGCCAAGTGAATTCCTTTTCGAATGACCCCCAATATTTACTGTGCCAGGGCAGGAGGAAAAAAAAAGCAAAAAGTACAAAACATTGTTTATTTTTTATATATTATTTTTATATTCATTTATTATTATTATTATTTTTATTTACCTATCTATTTTTGGTCGATTTCTTTGTTTTGGTGTGGTTATTGAAGCTGTTGCCCCCATTTATACTTATTTTTTCTCCTTTTCTTTTCTTTTCTTTTCTTTTCTTTTCTTTTCTTTTCTTTTCTTTTCTTTCTGTGCTCTGCCATGTTTCTTATCTCAAGACCATGGCGGGGTTTTTTTTTTTTTGTGGTGCTTATCGTTATTGTTGAAGTCCTCACTGGATATTTGACACTTCTTTTTGTACTGGTGGAGTGTTTCACCTTCTTTTTCTCCTTCGTCTCTCAAACCGATGATGAGAGCCTCTAGAAGAATTCCTGCTTATTTTTGACGTATTAGACTTTTACCCCAGTTTATTTCTTTTCTCTTCTTCAAACAAAACCACATAACTTGAACTAGCTAGTCCTGCCCCCAGTTAGAGGGGGAAATAAAGGAGGTGCCAGGGCCAAACAGATGCAAGACTATTAAGTAGTAGGCTAGGTACAGAGGGAACCACATATTCTGGCAGCCCTGGGGGTGAGGGAAGAGCATATGGGAGGTAGGACAAAAACGGATGTGTAGGGAGGACAAATTGGTGACGGGAATCCCCCCTGATTTTATGTAAATATGTACCTAAAATATTATTGTCAACAATATGTAAGCCACTATGAGCAAAATAAAAATTATATGAAAAAAAACAACTTAGGGCAGAAATTAATGAACTATACACCCAAAAAAGCAATCCAAAAGGTCAATGAAAACAAGATTGGTTTTCTTGAAAAAATAAAAAGATCAATAAAATATTATCAAGACTCAAAAATAACAAATAATAAACTAAATAAGAAATGAAAGGAGGTGTTACTATGGATTCCTCAGAAATTCAAAGTGTCATCATAGATACTTTGAAAATCTTTAGAACACAAACAAGGTAACCTTGAAGAAATGCATAAGTTGTACTCCTATAACCTTCCAACGTTGAACCCAGATGATCTGGAATACTTGAACAGACCTATCAATATTGAGAGAAAAGGAATGTTAATCAAAGTCCTTCTTAAAAAAACATCTAAGCAAAGATGGATTCAGTAGTGAATGTTTTCAAACCTTTAAAAAGAGCCAATAGTTTTCAGGCTCTTCCAGGAAATTGAAGAAACAGAAACACATCTCAACAGTTTCTTTGTAGCTAACATCAACCTGATAACATAAGCAGAGCGGCACAACAAAAATAAAATGAATTACAGGTCAATATCATTGAAGAATACAAAGGCAAATATCCACAACAAAGTACTAGCAAAAAGAATCCAAGTAGGGGCTGGAGAGATAGCATAGAGATAAGGCATTTGCCTTTCATGCAGGACAGTGGTTCGAATCCCAGCATCCCATATCGTCCCCTGTGCCTGCCAGGGGCAGATATGCCTCTAGATATGCCAGGAGTAACCCCTGAGAGCTACCGGGTGTGACAAAAAAAAAACCCAAAAACCAAAGAATCCAACGATTCATCAAGGAGGTCTTATACCATGACCAAGTAGGCTTCATCTCAGACATGTAAGTATGGTTTAAAATATACAAATCAATCCATCTAAATCATCTCAATAAAAGAAAAATAAAAATCATAAGATAACAATCGATGCACAGAAAGCTTTTGACTGTGTCCAGCACCCATTCATGGTAAAAAATAATTCAGCAAAGTGAAAATTGATGGAACTTTCCTAAATGTAGTTATAGTCGTTTAGCAGGAGTCCATGTCAAACATTATACTTCATGGGGAAAAAGCCTTTTTCCTCTAAGATCTGACACACTTTTTTTCTAAATAGGACTAAAACTACTTGCCATAGTACTTAGGCAAGTACAAGGTATCTACTAGACCATCCAGGTAGGAAAAGATCAAGCAAGCTTTCACTGTTTGCACATGATGCAATACTATATTTAGAAAATCCTAAAGACTCAAAATATTTTTAGAAACAATTTTTTTTTTGGTTTTTGGGCCACACCCGGCGGTGCTCAGGGATGACTCCTGGCTGTCTGCTCAGAAATAGCTCCTGGCAGGCACGGGGGACCATATGGGACACCGGGATTCGAACCAACCACCTTTGGTCCTGGATCGGCTGCTTGCAAGGCAAACGCCACTGTGCTATCTCTCCGGGCCCTAGAAACAATTTTTAAAATTTTTTTCTAAATAATTTTTTAGATTTGTAAGGTGAAAGTCTTGAAAACTGATATATCTTCATGGCTTTCTATAAAAATAGTGAAAGTGAAGAAGTATTTAAAAATATCCCATTCACAATTGTGCTTCAGAAAATAAAGTACCTTGTAACCAACTTAATTAAATATGTTAAAGTCCTATACAAAGTACAAAACACTTCTTCAAGAAATAAAAGATGGGGGCCGTTGAGGTGGCTCTAGAAGTAAGGTGTCTGCCTTGCAAGCGTTAGGCGAGGAAGGACCACGGTTTGATCCCCCGGCATCCCATATGGTCCCCCCAAGCCAGGGACAATTTCTGAGCACTTAGCCAGGAGTAGCCCCTGAGCATCAAACAGGTGTGCCCCCCCAAAAAAGAAATAAAAGATGATACAGGAATTAGAAACATATACCCTGCTCATGGATAGGGAGGATTAATGTAATTAAAATGGCAATAATTCTTAAGCATTGTGCAGATATAATGAAATCTCTATAATTATACCTATGACATTTTTTCCTAAGAAATAGAACAAACACTCCTGAAATTTTTATAGAACAATAAACATCTACAAATAGCTCAAACAATCCTTAGGAATAGTAGATGGAAGGCATCACTTTTCCCAAATCCAAACTGTACTACAAAAAAGAAAGCATTAAAACAGCATGGTATTGAAATAGAGACAGACTGTAATATCAATGGAATAAACTTGAATATTATTATATTTACCTTGAGGCATTATGGCAATTAACATTTGATAAAGGGTCAAGAAATACAAGGTGGCACAAGGCAAACCTCTTCAATAAGTGTTGTTGAGAAAATTGGTAAGCTACATTAAAAACAGTGAAATCATGGAGCTGGATATATAGCATGGAGGTAAGGCGTTTGCCTTGCATGCAGAAGGATGGTGGTTTAAATTCTGGGATCCCCTATGGTCCCCCGATCCTGCCAGGAGCGATTTCTGAGCATAGAGCCAGAAGTAACCCCTGAATGCTGCCGGGTGTGACCCAAAAACCAAACCAAACCAACCCAAAACAAAACAGTGAAATCAGACCTATTTTTATTTTTTAATTTTTATTATTTTAAATAACAATTTATTTAAACACCACGGTGACAGAAATTGGTTACAGAAATGTTCATAGTTAGGTTTAAGTCATAGAATGTACACCCTCCTTCACCAGTGCAACTTTCCTGCCACCGATGTTTCCATTTCCCTCCCACTCCAACTCCTCCTGTCTCTGGGACAAAATTCTGTTTCTCTCTCTTATTTTCTCTTTTCTTTCTAAAATTGCAATTTGCACTGTCAATGTGGGGTGCCATGCATATCATTTTATCTCATTTCTACACCCAATTCTTGTCCAGAAGTGATCAATGCCAACTATCATTGTCATTATAGTTGTCAGTGTAGTCAGTGCTCTAACTAAACTCACCACTCTTTGTGGCAAGCTTCATATCATGGGCTAGTCCTTCCAGCCCTCATCTCTATTGCGTCTGAATATTATTACCATACCATCTTTTACTTTTCTTATATACAACAGATGAGTAGGACTACATTATGTTTATCCCTCTCACTTTGCTTCATTTCACTGAGCATAATAAACTCCATTACATCCATTTATAGGAAAATTTCATGACTTCATCTCTCCTGATGGCTTCATAATATTCCATTGTGTAGATGTACCACCATTTCTTTAGCCACTCATCTATTTTGGGGCACCTGATTTTATTACCAGATACTATTTATTGTAAATAGTGTTGCAATGAACATAGATGTGCAAAAGGCATTTTTGTATTGTGTTTGTGTGTTCCTAGGGTGTATTGCTAGATAATAATGAAGCTCAATTTCCAGTTTTTTGAGAAATATCCATATTGATTTCCAGAAAGTCTGGACTAGAAGGCATTCCTGTAAGATTGAAAGACTACCTTTCTCCCCAGTCCACACTGCACTAGATGTTCTTGATCTTTGTGATGTGTGCTAGTCTCTGTTGCGTGAGATGATACCTCATTTTGCTTTTCATTTGCATCCAGCTAATGATTTGTGATATGGAGCATTTTTCATATGTGTTTTGGTCAGATGTATTTCTTCTTTGAGAAAATGCCTTTTCATTTCTTCTCCCCATTTTTGATGGGGAGATTATTTTTTTCTTTTTCTTTTTTTTTTCTTTTTGGTTTTTGGCTCACACTTGACAGTGCTCAGGAGCTACTCCTGACTCTGCACTCAGAAATCACTCCTGGCAGCCTTGGGGGATCAGTTATGGGACACCAGGATTTGAACCACCATCCATCTTGGATTGACTGCTTGCAAGGGAAATGCCCTACCGCTGTGCTGTTTCTCCAGCCCCAGATTTTTTTCTTGTTGAGTTCTATCAGTGCATCGTATACTTTAGATGTGAACCCCTTATCATATGAGTATTGGGTGACTAGTTTCTCCCATTCTCAGATTAGACTTTGTATCCTAGTCACTATTTCCTATGAAGGGCAGAAGATTTTCAATTTAATGTAGTCCCCATTGTTTATCTTTACTTCTACTTGCTTGGACAGTGGTGTTTCATCCTTGATGATGCCTTTAGTCTCAATGTTTTTCTATTTCCCTCTATGCACCTTATAGTTTCAGGTATGATATCAAGGTCTTTAATGCATTTTGATATGACCTTATAGTTTCAGGTCTGATATCAAGGTCTTTAATGCATTTTAATATGACCTTGGTACATGGTCTGAGATTACCAGCTGTCCCAACACCACTTGCTGAAAAGGCTTTCCTTGGTCTACTCTGTGTTTCTTGCCTCCTTTGTCAACTATTACTTGATTGTATGTATTGGGGTCATTCTCTGGTTACTCAAGTCTATTCCATTGACCTAACAGCCTGACTTTATTCCAATAACATGATGTTTTAATTACTATTGCTTTTCAGTACAAATTAAAAGTTGGGGAAAGTGAGATCTCCCGTTTTCTTTTTCCTAAGGATTGCTTTAAGAATTTGTGGTCATTTATTGTTCCAAATGATCACAGGAGTGTTTTATCCACTTCTTTGAACAATGTTATGGGTATCCTTAGAGAGATTACATTAAATCTGTACAATACTTTGGGGGAGTAAATATGTGTGGGATAACATTTAGGAAAATATTTCATGCTTAGTAGTTGATTCTTTGGAACAAGTAGGAATATAAAGGATAAAATATGAACACATCTGATGTCTTTTTTCCATCTAGGAAAGTTTTGAGAGTCATTTCTTAAGGTTAATTCAACTATTTTGTGAATATATATATTCTTACACAATTAGTACTGTCTGAAGTCGACTTTTGGGAGGGTGACAAGAAAATTTCTGTTTCCAAGTGCTGCTGTGAAGCAGGCTTGATTGTGTCTCTTAGTAGAATTTTATGTTCTAACCAGCAGTGTAGGCACAACCTGAGACATTGTGCAGTTTAATGACTCAGCTCATTATTTGTTTAGTGTTGTACTATTTATTTGGCATGTAGACACAGGCTCTATTGAATGAGGAGAGTTGTGTTCCATGGTAGAGTCATAACTGGTACTTTGGAATTACAATTTAAACAACTTGTCACATATTTCAGTCACACTTAGTAGCGATAAAATTGTATTGCTTTGGAAATAGTTAAAAAGCCAGTTTTACAATAAGAAGACAAGCTCTTGAAAAGAGAGAAGGGTGTGGTTGGAGTATGAATGACAGAGTGTCATTAGTATTTGACAGTTATCTATGACTTTTTCTTCTAACAGGATAATGGCGATTCTAGAAAGCAATTTGAAATTCCTGTCTGTTTCTTTCGGAAGAAGAAAGCTTCTTTCTCCAGGTTTTCTGTGCAATCTCACTAAATGACCTGTTTCCTCTCAATTATGTGTATTGCCACTCACAGAGCCTTCAAATTCCATAGTAATATATCTCAAACATATGGATGTGGGAAGGGGAATGACCACAAATAACCATTTAGGTCCTATGGGCTTTCAAATGCATCTGCTGATGCACACGAGGGTCCCTATAGAAGGCTATTTTATTGGGAGAATATTTTACTGTGACAAACTGTAAGTCAATGAGTCATTTTTCATGCTACATTTTTCAGTAGCAGTGCTTGAGAGAGGTGTGCCACATTTTCACGATGCATATATTGTGAAGCAATATTGCAGCTATTGTGTAACACATCAATTATTTTGATTGGTGGATCTTTATGAGACTGACTTAAAATGAAACTTTTATTTTTCAAGTTCATTTTAATTACCTTGTTATAGACTATTATAGTAATTGAAATTGGGTGATTCAAGAACTACAGAATATAATTTGATGATAATGCCTATAATGTTAGCTAAGTATAGCCACGATAATTTTTCTCCTGATTACAACTTCATTGCCATCTACTTGTAGCTAGCCACTAAAATATATGCATTCAACTTTCAAAACAAATTCAGAAAGTGCCCCAGTAAAGTTCTAAAGCTGTTTTCTTTATTTTAACTTTACTTTTTCAGCCACAATTCTGGGTACTTGGGTTTCTCATGCCTCTGTGATCAGAGGTCATTCCTGCTGGTGCCTGGGGTGTCAGGGATTGAATCTGGCCCTGTCCTGTGAAAGCCAAACATTTTACTTCTGTATTATATCTCCATTTGCCCCAAAGTTATATTTTAAAATACAGAATCAAATTTCCTATATAAGTAGTGTTGTAAATTATGGGTATTTTCCTAAACCATTCTATCCAAGGTACACTAACCCCACACTAATGCTCTTGAAGTAATATAGTGCACACGTCATAAATTTCTATTAAAGTAGAGTTTATTTCCACCATAGAAAAATAAAATAATAAAATTTCCTTTCCTTCAGTGATTGTCCATCACTGCTGCTCCCCAAAGCCATTCTGATCTTTTAAAAAATCCAGTATTGTGAAGGTAAACACACATGACACAAAAATTTTTGTGGTTCCTTCCAGAGCAGGAAAAAAGAAGAAAGGTGGTATGTTTTTGGGTATTTGAGGCTGGTCACCACTTTTCTTTCTCATCATCAGGTACTTGTCTATTTGGTACATTGACAGCACAGTCCTTTTAAACAATTTGTCTAGTTTTTCTTAATTTTATTAATACTAGTGGAGAAAATGGGAACAAAAAATCTCTCATCTGTGCTAACACTTCTCAAAATGATTTTCCTCAGCAATGCCTTCATCAGTCAGTACATAGCACTCAGTGTGCTCTACATCTTGGTTGTTTAACTCAACTAAATGAGTCCTTGAGTCCTAGTCTAGTAAGGAATTTGGATATATAAACAGACTGTTTTAAGGCGCGAGCTACCTGCAGTAATAGAGAGCTAGATTAAAGAGAGTGGTGGTACAAAAGAGGCATTGTTCTGCTTGGCTTTCGGGTGCAGAGGTTGAAGGTTCCACAAAGCAGACACTAAACTTAATCTGAAAAAATGAAGTATTCCTCAGCAGGTAAGTCACTTTGAGGCATTTTAGGCAGAGATAAGATGTTATCCCACGTTTTGGAAAAATAAAAGCCATTCTGTAAGGATTGATCAGATAGACAAAATGCAACAGTGTAGTGAGGTCTAGAGCCTGGCTGAAGACTGCATGTAAACTCCTGTGAATAATAAGGACAACTGTGGTTCAGGTATTTTGTGGAAAAAGGGTGAATGGAAGATAAAAGGCAGAGGAAGGAAGGACAACAGGAAAATTTTTTCCATTTTGTTATTTTAATTCATATTATTTTAATCTTAAATTTTAATTGTGGTAAAATAGTCAACACAAATGAATCCTGCTAATAAATTTTAAGTTTGTAGTGCAGTAACATTAAATATATTTATATTCTGTGCAGAATCAATACCACTGATCTCCAGAAAGATGATTGTATCTTCCCATGTGAAAACTCTTAAAATATTATGGTCCTGGGGCCAGAGCAATAACACAGTGGTAGGCCATTTGCCTTACAAGCAGTTGACCCTGGGTTCAATCCCCGGCATCCCATATAGTCCCCTGAGCAGGCCAGGAATGATTTCTGAGTGCAGAGTCAGGAATAACCCCTGAGCACCACCGAGTTTGGCCTAAAAACAAAAAACAAAACAAAACAAAAAATAAAATAATATGGTCCTATTTCTCCCTTTACTCATTTTCTGGAAATTTTTACTTTCTGCCTTTTAAATTTGATTACTTCTAGGTGTTTTTATAAGTAGGATCTCACATAATTTATCTATTTTTTGATATTTTTTAATATATTTACTGTATTTTAAATCAAGGGTTATTCATGCATGTAGTTTAAAATTTAAATAATATCAAATGTGCAAAATGAAAAATGAATTAGATTATGGATGGTGGATTTGGTTATATCATAATTTTAATATTCATCTGGGAACTGAAGTTTGCTGAGTCTATGCCATATGACACTGCATTGAGGGCTTTTCTTAAGTATTTAATATCCCTCTTAAAACATATGTGATTTCATTTACTTGCCATACTTCACTATTTTATCATCTAAAGAACCCAGAGATCGGATCTGACATGAACTAGACAAAAATAGTTAATTCCAAAAGACTGAAATACTTAGTTTTTTTTAATTTTTATTTTGACTAAAGTGGATTACAAATATACTTAGTTTTTATGTTAGTGAGGAACTGGAATAAACTGGTTCTAAAGGAGCCCATACTTAAATGTGTAACAGAAAAGAACAAGATATAGGAAAAATATATAGTACAAGTAGGCCCAGCGTTTATAGAACTCTTCTTTAGCACACTGGTTCCTTGTCTTGCAGGCCTACTGAGTGTTGCCCTCAAAAAAGCAAGCTTGTTTGGTTTGGCTAATAAAAACTTTTAGGTGGCTACAAGAAACTTTTGGTAGTGCCTTTATTCTCCAGTATAGATATCAATTGATATTTGTTATACCTATTTCTTTTTTTTTTTTTTTTTTTGGTTTTTGGGCTGCACCCGGCGGTGCTCAGGGGTTACTCCTGGCTGTCTGCTCAGAAATAACTCCTGGCAGGCACGGGGGACCATATGGGACACCGGGATTCGAACCAACCACCTTTGGTCCTGAATCGGCTGCTTGCAAGACAAACGCCGCTGTGCTATCTCTCCGGGACCTGTTATACCTATTTGTACAATGGCCTAAAGTAGTATTCCTTACACTGTATTTGATGAAAATCTATTCTTTTATAGTAGATGTTAGTATACAGTCAAAAGAAAGAGGGATGGGGGGATAATACAGGATTTATGTGTTTGTCTTGCATGTGATCTACCCAGATTCAATCCCTGCCACCTAAATACCTCCAGGAGTGACTTGAAAACAGGTACCTAGGCATTGGATGTGATCCCAAACCTTATATGCCCCAAAATGAAACAAAACAAGACACACATACAAAAACTAACCAAAAAAAGGAAAGAAAAGAAAAAGAAACAAGTAAATATCCATGGTCAAAGACATTTGGAAACTAGTTCATATTAGAGGATGCTTCTAAAATTTTTTATTCTTTTGTTTTTTATTTCCTTTTTTGGCTACACCCAGTGACACTTAGGGATTACTCTTAGCTCTGTGCTCAGAAATAGCTCCTTGCTCGGGGGGATCAAACCCAGGCCCTCCCTGGGTCAGCCACGTGCAAGCAAAAGCCCTACCGCTGTGCTATCGCTCCGGTCCCTCTTCTAAAGATTTTTAAAATAGGGGTTGGAGAAATAGTACAATAGGTGCGGTGCTTGCCTTGTATGCAGCCAACCGGGGTTTGATCCCTGGGACAGCATTTGGTTCCCCAAGCACTACCAAGAGTGGTCCCTGAGCACAGAATTGGGAGTAAGCCCTGAGCACCAATGGGTGTGGCCCCAAACCAACCAAATAAAACAACCCCCAAACCTCCAAATATAAGTATTTGTACTTATATGAACTTATTAAAACCCCTAAAAAGTCCTACATATAAATTAGAAACTTTAAGTATTGAAAACCCTATTTTCCAAATATTTAAACATGTTAACTTCCCCCTTCTCTCTAGGAGCATCTACTACCTATATGTGTGTCTGTCTAATGGGAATCTACTGTTCATTGTAGCCCATAGTATTCAAAAAATTTCTGCATTATAAGACCTTGAAAGGAAAAATCACCTGAGAACTCTATGTTTTACATACAATGTGATAAAAATTCACTTCGTCTGGGGCTAGCGTGATGGCGTAGTGGTAGGGCGTTTGCCTTACACGCACTGACCCAGGATGAACCTCAGTTTGATCCCCTGGTGTCCCATATGGTACCCCAAGCCAGGAGCAATTTCTGAGCGCATAGCCAGGAGGAACCCCTGAGTGTCACTGGCTGTGGCCCAAAAAGCAAAAAAAAAATCACTTCCTCTATTTAATAACCAAAAGTTTTTTCTGCATCTCATAAATGTTATATTTATTTCACTATGAACAATAGAAGTTATTATATATGGGATTATATATAAATGTAATATATACATATATATGTTTTGGGGCCACATCTTGTGATTTTCAGTCAGGGATAACTACTGGTTTTTGACTGCACTCAAATAAATAATGGCAGGCAAGTGAGATCATATGGGCTGCCTGTGATTGAGCCCTAGTTGCCCTATCTGTTGTACTCTTGCTCCAGTTCTTATTATTAATATATTTAATAACATATGATAATAATGTCATGTACAATAAATATCCTTGCTTGGGAATGCTGCATTCTGGACAGATAGGCCAGTGGCATTAATTCTTTTTTTTAAATATAATTTTTATTTAAATTATAGTGGCTTACATATCCTTCACAGTAATGTTCCAGGTACATATTTACATTGAATCAGGGGAATTCCCACCACCGAATTGTCCTCCCACATCCTCTCCCATCCTGCCTCCCATATCCTCCACTCTCCCCCTCCCAAGGGGTGCTAGAATGCGTGGTCCCCTTTGTGTCTAGTTTATTACTTAGTGGTCCTGTAACTGTTTGGTTTTGGTGCCTCCATTACTGCCCCCTCTAATTGGGAGGCAGGACTAGAAAGTTCAAGTTATGTGGTTTTGTTTGAGGAAGAGAAAGGTAATATAATGAGGTAAAAATCGACTACGCCGACTATGAACAGAGTCATTCTAGAGGCTCTCATCCTTGGTTTGAGGGACGAAGGGGAAAAGAAGAAGGTGAAAAACCACAATAGTTCAAAAAGAGGAATCAAATAAGATATCCAGTGAGCACTGCAGCAATAAAAATATGCACCAATAGTTGCCATGGTCTTGAGATAGGAAATATGACAAGGCGCAAAGAGGAAGAAGAGAAAAGAAGAAAGAAAAAGCAAATATACAATTTAAAAAATGGACAACTACTTCAATATCTACCCCAAAACAAAGAAATCTACAAAAACTAGATAAAAATAATAAAAAATAAAAAAAACTAAAAAAAATTTAAAAAAAAGAAAAGAAAAAGAAGGATTATTTAGTGTTTTTTGTCTTCCCCCCCTGCATAGGCACAGTAAATCTTGGGGTCATCTGAAACGGGAATCCCCTTGGCCAAAGAGATACAGGGTTTCTTTACCCTTGGAATATATTGTCATGGGATTATCTATAGACTCCTTTCACGTTCATTTACTCTCCCCTTGGTGTTTTTGTGGCGTATGGAAAACTTCTGCTCCGATCTGGATGATAAAAACAGACCTCTAAATCTAGAGGTCTCAGTCTGTGCACAGGTCAAGGAGTGGAACTTATGATGAAGACTTTCTTTGTGATTTTAGAAGTTCTGTTTCCTTGATGTCATTTTAATCTGTCTTCTGTGGTTAGTGGTCTTGGCCCTTGCGCTGAAACTCAGATGGAGCCTGGGATATCGTCTTTCGTTATGTTTCCAGAAGACCCTTCAGTTGCAATTGCCTCAGTCAGGACTTTGGAATTAGAGGTCATGATTGTTATGCAGAACGTAGACCAAACCCTAGACTAGGGCTTTCTTGTTGGTCCCAGAATACATACTGCCCGGTCATGGATGGTTCTTTCAGTCAGTCATCTGTAGATCACGTTCTTGGCTTTTGCACAGCCCATAGTGTGGTAAGTCTTCTGATTTTGTTTTATCATTAGTTGGTAAGGTAGGATAACCTGTTCTTATGTCCATTTGTTACCAATTTCCTCGTTGTCAGGATATCATATTTGAACTGGCTTATGTTGGAGACCAAGTAGTATTTAGGATGTCCCAGGTGGGCTTTGGTTCCTGTAGCTGTTGTGAAGAACTGTGTCGATTCTGTCTGGGGTTCAGGGTTCAAGTCTGGACGGTCGGTGTATAATCTTCTGGTGTCTAAGATGGATCTACATGACATATTTTCAAGGTGGGAGATTCCCCTGTATTGTAAATAAGTATGAGTTCTTATCCCTAGTAGATAAGAGCTTGTTTATATACGTGAGATTTCCCCTTTCTTAGCATGCCTTTGCAGGAAGAAATGGTGCTTCATTATATTGCCGGTGCATTTGGGGGTAAAAAGAACAGAGAAACAAGTCACACACCCAAAAAACATAAAAATAGAAATAAAAAATATATATTTGCTCACATATGTATAGTGAAAAATGATTGTAAGTAAAATAAAATAAAAAATAAAGAGCTAGTGTTATACAGGTCTTATACTTATGATGGAAGTATAGGTTTCCCCATTGCCTTTTGAGATTTTCTTGTGGGTTGTGGGTTCCCAGGCACCTTTTCATCGCACACCCTGCCCTTCCTGAGATTGGCAAAAGATTTGAGGGGGGGGTCTTGTGTAAAGTTCTTGCATTGGGAGTCCTTTTAGGCATTAATTCTATAAAAATTTCCAGAAATGGATGGGCCGGAGAGATAACATGGAGGTGGAGCGTTTGCCTTTCATGCAGAAGGTCATTGGTTCGAATCCTGGCATCCCATATGGTCCTCTAGCCTGCCAGGAGCAATTTCTGAGCCTGGAGCCAGGAGTAACCCCTGAGCATGCCAGGTGTGACCCAAATCCCCCCACCAATATTTCAAGAAATGGGACCAGAGGGATAGCACAGCGGTAGGGCATTTGCCTTGCACGTGACCAACACAGGACGGACCCTGGTTTGAATCCCTGCATCCATATGGTCCCCCGAGCCTGCCAGGAGCTACTTTTGAGCACAGAACCAGGAGTAACTCCTGAGAGCTTCCGGGTGTGACCCAAAAACAAAAACAAAAACAAAAACAAAATTTCCAGATATGTCACTTCATGCTTCTAAATATCAGATTTTCCATCTAGTAAAAAATAATGCTATCAGGGGTCGGAGGGATAGCATGGAGTAGGGCTTTTGCCTTGCATGCAGAAAGACAGTGGTTCGAATCCCAGCATTCCCATATGACTCCCCCGAGCCTGCCAGGAGCGATTTCTGAGCGTAGAGCCAGGAGTAAACCCTGAACGCTGTCCGGTGTGACCCTTCCCCCATGCTATCAAGATCTACACCATGCTCTAAGCACACACAGATTATATAATACAAATGACTTGGTCTTTATAGGTTTTCTGAGATACCATCATCATTCCATGAATATCCTATGACCTAATGGTAGAGCATACACTTTGGCGTTATATAGGCTAGCTTCTATTTCAGTTCTGCAAATGATCATGTCTAAATGGCAAATTCTTTAAAATAGAGTAGAAATACCAATCTATATATGTTTGCTGTATATAAAATACCTGATAATAGAACCATGGGATGGATACCTATTAGGTGCTCATTTTACTATATACATCATATGCATTCTTCAATACATTCAATATATTCAAAACTAGTTTATCATAGATATTCATAATTTTGAATTTAATCATGGATGTGTCACAGGTATGGAACTTTGATGCCATTCATCATTTTGAAACTAAAAATTTTTGGGGGGTCATACTCAGAAGTGCTCAGGGGTTACTCCTGGCTCTGTGTTCAGAAATTGCTCCTGTCAGGCACAGGGGACCATATGGGATGCTGGGATTCAAACCACTGAACCACCGTCCATCCTAGATCAGCTGCTTGTAAGGCAAATGTCCTACCGCTGTGCTATCTCTCCGACTCCTTGAAACAAAATTTTATCAAAAATAAGTTGCAATAGTGTTTAAATAAAGATATAATTAAAATATTTAAAAAATACATTGCACAAGTATATGCTTTCTCAGGTAAGATAAATGTACTCCTTATCATTCCTTGATTTTAAAATCTCCACTCATGGCATAAATTTATTTCCTAGATATTGAGCAATGCATCTAAAATTCATCTTTGACAACATTTTATTTATTGAAATATACTTCCATTTTATCCTTACCCTAATATATTTTTGATTAATGACTATCTGTTATAGCAAAATAGTGTAACAGTTGCCTTACTGAACTTACTGAACTTACTGAACTTATAAAATTACACATCATAAAGTTTACATTCTTTCCCCTCCCTAAAGTTTACATTTCTTTCAAGAGACTCCTTGAAAATATGCCACATTAAATATGGCTGATAGTTGTGTATCTGAAATTGTAATCATGCCTATTTCATCACTTCCAAGTTGTTGCTTTATTATATATAGATAGCAGACAAAAATTCTAACAGCACAGATATTTTCAGCAAGGATCATACAGGACTAACTTAATTCCATTCTGTGCCAACCCTTTTTTTGTTTGTTTTTGTTTTTGGGTCACACCTGGCAGAGCTCTGGGGTGACTCCTGACTCTATGCTCTCAGAAATCACTCCTGGCAGACTCGGGGGACCATATGGGATGTCAGGATTCGAACAACCATCCTTTTGCATGCAAGGCAAACACCCTACCTCCATGCCATCTCTCGGCCCTCTGTGTCAACCTTTTACAGAGGTTTAAATCTAGACCCATCTGCTCAGACAATAAGATTTAAACGTTCTTAAACAATATATTTGTTAAATCTTGGTTTTTCTGTCTAGCACCTTCCACCATCCTTTGGAGAACCCTTCCTCCTTTTGCCTAATCCTATCATTCTGTTGGCATTTGTTAATCACAGAGCTCTCTTTCATTAGCTACAGGGCAGGCTTCTGGCCCAAGTCCTCCCAAATATAAAACTCTATTTCCTTAACTTATTGTTCTGGGTTGGACTTCTAAGCAACCTCAATTTTAATATATCCTTGAGGCTTTCAATTTTGTACTAGACAAATATGGTCTTGTTTTTTAAATCATAATTCTAGAAGAAAATAACAGAGAGCTAAAAACAGCCATTACCTCTGATATTTAAAAAAAGACTATCTTATGGAACAGAATAGATCAACCAAAGCAAAGGCAAAAGATTCATATATACTCTATATGGCATCATTTCATTGTTCCAGATTTATCATGGTTTTACAAGTAATATAAACCAATAATTTCCTTTTTTCTCTTCAAAATACTTGGATTTGGGATTCTGTTATATGCAAACATACTTTCATACAATTACCATTGTCTGTTTGGCTGTCTGAGTCTCACCATAGTTCTTATATTTGTCTGTTGCAGAAACTCCTTCTCTTTCTGTAAAAAGAGGGCAACCTAGATATCTGTTTGTGATCTACCTTGAGCACAAATGCAATATTCTATTCAGCTAGAAATGGAGCAAACTATTTGGATATATGTTTTTTATATTTTAGGTAACATCTGGTGGTGCTCAGATATTACTCCTGGCTTTTTGTTCAGGAATTCATTCCTAGCGGGGCATGGTGGAACATACAGGGTACTGGGGTAGTGGGGACTAATTCTTGGTTAGTAGCAAAAAGACAAGCACCCTACCTGCTGGACTATTTTTCTACTCTGGAGCCAAGAAAATTGGAAGTAGCTATCAAGTCTAAAAACTGGCCTTCAATATCAGAATAGTGCAAAGTAGGAACATGTAGGTTTATATGAGAATCACAAAAAAAAAAAAATCCAGCAATGGACAATATTCATATGATTAGATTAAGGGTTCAAAGTTAGGCACTAAAAAGATGATTTTCTTTTTTCCCCACTAGTGTTCTCTTTCTAGATATTTATAGTCTGTTGATGTAACTGTAATCGGACCTGGACACACCCCTGGCACGCCTTGAAATTGTACTTGGGCGCATACCCCCCTGTAACGGACAATGCTTAAGGTTACATAAGGTAAACGTTTGACAGTTGAGGGGAGACCAGGAAAAAGACTAGAGCAGAGCCTGCTGGCCCAAGGGGGGGGGGGGCGAAGATTCAGATGAGATGCTCCCTGCTTCATAACTGTTCCTCTTTCTCTTTCTCCAGACCTATAGGCCTCCCTTTACCTAGTGTCCAATTGATTTTATTTTTTTCTGGAAAAAAATGAATTGGAGGGGTTCATTGCACATCAGCCCTTCTTGGAGCTTCTGGGCTTTATGTGCCTATTGTTACTTGGTAAACTGCATGTGGAGAAAGGAATTAAATCCAGATGAGCCACCTAAAAGCTAAGTCCCTTACCTTCTGTATTGTCCTGCCAGATTACTCAAATTTGAAGTAGGACAATGGAATTTAGTCGGGTGTCAGGGATGTGGCTTTTCCATAAAGCACACATGAAAAAAACCTATAGTTTCACTTACAATCCTTTAGTTTCCTTGAATTATTCTATTTGAATTTATATTTATTAGCTTAATAGTAAGACAAAATTTTGATCTTTTTGGTGTTTGTTATTTTTTTTTCGGGGGGGGGGGTTCACACCTGGTAGCGCCCAGGGGTTACTCCCGGCTCTGGGCTCAGTAATCGCTCCTTGCAGGCTCAGGGGGACCTCCGGTCCCTAATTTCTGTCTTTATAGAGTTTTAATTTGCAATAGTAGAAAGTAAAAATTTAGATTTTTAGTAGAAATCTTTAGCTTCTTTATTTGCTCTCATTGTTGTTATTTGTTTTGGGTCACACCTGGGGGTTCTCAAGGCTTACTCCTGGCTCTGTGCTTGGGGAATCATTTCTGTTGGATTTTAGGGGATCAGAATGGGTGCAGGACATTGAACTCAGATTAACTGCGTGCACAGCAAGTGTCTTCTCTGCTTTACTCAAACCCAGAATTATTCTTTTTTTTTGGTTTTTGGGCCACACCCAGCGGTGCTCAGGGGTTCCTCCTGGCTGTCTGCTCAGAAATAGCTCCTGGCAGGCACGGGGGACCATATGGGACACCGGGATTCGAACCAACCACCTTTGGTCCTGGATCGGCTGCTTGCAAGGCAAACGCTGCTGTGCTATCTCTCCGGGCCCACAGAATTATTCTTGTTATCTCTAGATTAGTGGTGTAGTTAGTTGCATTTATGCATAAATAATTCAATCAAGGGACCAGAGAGATAGTACAGAGGGCAAGACACTTACTTTGCACACTCTGACCCAGGTTCGATCCCTAGTATCCTATATTTTCCCCTGAGCCTGCCAGGTGTAATTCCTGTGTGTAAAGCCAGGAGTAACCCCTGAGCCTTGCTGGGTGTGGTCCAACATTTAAAAATATCTGATAGTATCACTGTGAGGATCTCAATCGAGTTATTCTAGTTAATATTAAACTAATTATTAGTTAACTTGTAATTATTTTGTTGATGCTATTATTGTGGACCAGGGTTTGGACTTGTAATCTGGCGATCACACTCAGAAATGTCCTGTGGTGTTCAGTAGGCAGACTGCAACGAAGAATATCCTTAAAAGATACATAACTGAAGATATATATGTATGTGTGTGCATATATGTTGTAAGGAAATAGAAATTCAGTGCCTCTCAATATTAAAATATATATGTAGAATCATTTTGCAAATTAAATGTCTTAAAGCTCATCTGTTGATCGATTCATCTACTCTATATTTGGGGAGCCATAGGCTACATCGTTGGATCTCATTTGAAGCTGGTTTATACAGTCTCCATAATTTTGCAAATAACTGAATTTCTTTTATTGAGTCCATAGATGTCAGTATAACATAAATATTTTGGAAGTTGGTTAACACGGGATATAAAACAAAGATGTTTTAAAGGGCTATGGAATCGCAATTTGACAGTTATACTGGATAAAAATCTAATTAACAAATACAATTGATCAAACTAGTATTTGTCAAAGTGAAGCCAACAACAATTTAGTTATTGAGAAAGAGTTTCATTTTTTTTTTGGTTTTTGGGTCACACCAGGCAGTGCTCAGGGGTTATTCCTGGCTCCAGGCTCAGAAATTGCTCCTGGCAGGCACGGGGGACCATATGGGACGCCGGGATTCCAACCGATGACCTCCTGCATGAAAGGCAAACGCTTTACCTCCGTGCTATCTCTCCGGCCCCTGAAAGAGTTTCATTTTTACACGTTGAGAAATCATATAGAAAGGAACCTAGTGTCTTGAAAATGAGTGTTTATAATCACCAAGCAAATTTAGAATTTCACCAGTTTGAAGCACACGTTTTGGAATGTGACAGACATTTTCCGAAGCTGGTAGTAAACAAAACTTGAAGTGTCAGATGGAAACAGTTTCTGCTGAGAAAAGACAGGAAAAAGATTTCGGAGAAACTTCTGAAGCACTCAGACTTTTCCACTTCCTGAACTCCAGTTTGAAAAGACACTGAATTCCCAAATAGAGCAAAACTAAACAAAAACCTCTGGGAGGTATCTTCGTTTGTACTTGATGCTAAATAACCATTTTGCTTTTATTTTTTCAGGTTTCCTTTTCTCTCTGTTGACTGCAACCCGAGTATGTGCTGTCTTACATAGTGCTGCATGCCACTGATTGACTATGCTATAATTCAATACGCTGGTTAGACTCGTTTTTACTGCTTTAGACAGATTCTTATAACAGATCAAGGAAAGTGCAGAGTGACAGGCAGCTTTTGTGCTACTAAAAGACAATGAAGATAAGGTTACACTTCTTCAAATGGAAGTTTTTAGTTGTCATTGCATGTGTGGCACACCTCATCCTATTAATATAGACGACATTGTCAATGACTTCTGAAAGTCACGAAGGGGTACTTAGGTTCAAATTCATATGCTATTGAATTTCTCATTATTATTATTATTATTATTATCATTATTATTATTTTGGCCACACCCAGTAACGCTCAGGGGTTACTTCTGGCTATGCACTCAGAAATTGTTCCTGGCTTGGGGGACTATATGGGATGCTGGGGGATCAAACCGCTGTTGGTCCTAGGTCAGCTACGTGCAAGGCAGATGCCCTACTGCTTGCACCACTGCTCCAGCCCCCTGAGTGTTTCATTATTTAAACCTATTTTACTTATATTTTTTCTTTGGTTTTTGGCTCACACCCAGCTGCACTCAGAGGTTCCTCCTGGCTCTACACTCAGAAATCGCTCCTGGCAGGCTCAGGGGACCATATGGGATGCTGGGACTTGAACCACCATCCTTCTGTATGCAAGGCAAACACCTTACCTCCATGCTATCTCTCCGCCTCCTAGCCTGTTTTATTTTTAAGCTACCGGTAAGAATGAGGGAATTGAGCAGTGGTAATCGTAACATTTAAAATAGTAATTACCTTCTGTACCGTCCAGCTTTTCACAGAAGCACATTTCAGCTAGCTGGTTTAGAGGCAATTATTTTTAACAATAAATTCGCAAAACCCAGTTTTTCAAGAAAACACAGAATATCAGGTTACCTTAAAGTCTAAAAAAACAAGTTTGTTTCAAACAGCTGTAAATGTTTCATTTCTTATTTTTTTTAAAATGACTTTATAGAATATGCTAGATCTTCAATTTTCATGGAAAAAATCAGAAAGGAAAATCAGGAAGGAAGCTGAAGGCGTTCCCTCATGTTTTTGTTCATTATTTGTTATTTGACTCAAGAGAGATTGATGAACACGGCTACTTTAGATCTTGGAATTTAATCCCAATAAACCTCACAGAACACCTCAACGTTGATATATGTCTCTCACAGGGAATGTTCAACAAGAAATTATTGTTTAACAACATTAGGTCTGCTGATAGATCTATCTGTAATATAATGAATCTCTGATGTAATTGAGAGGTAGATTTTCATTTACTAACTTTATCAGGACATAAACAATCATGAAATGAAAATAATTCACAACTCACTCAGGATATTAGGTGGCATTATTTGACATACATTAGCTCATTATGGAACTTTACCTAGCATGTCTGATCGTGTCAATTTTGCTGAGTAGCCTGCATGTCCTGTTTCTGCACAGTGTTTCATGTACTAAAACCACTTGTGGATATACAGATGAACTTGTGACAAACTGCTGTCAGACTCTTCCTCCTAATCAGGGGACAGAGTTGTGAGTTCTTTAGATATTACCATTGTTCAGACATCTAGCAAGGCAGCCTATTGGTAATTATGCCTCCAAACTCATAGAGTAAGTCAATTAACTTTGTTGTGCCTGAATTTATCTATTTTCCTTCTGTTCTATCTTCACCCCTTTTCTCTCTTTTTATTTTATCTTTCCCCACATTGCAGGGGATGTATTCAGGGCTTTACCCAAGGAAAACAATCACTCTACTACTGAGATAAAGTCTCAGGCTGTGTTCAGTTTTTTTTTCATCTGTCAAATGACTGTACTAATGAATGTATGTCCACAGGTTTGGTGTGAATATTGCATGAAATAATGGTTAAAAAAGGCTTTGTGAATATTAAAGTGTAATTTGATAATAGTAGTTATTAAAAAAAATGAACATGACTGTTGTTTCTGTTCCTAACTTATCGTCTTAGAGAAGCCAATGATCTGTCCCCTTGCCCTTTAAAAAATGCAGACATTTAGAATCAATTTATCTGCCTATGCTGTGTTTTTATAAGGTTGTTCCTAGGTGATTGCTGATGCCATATGTCAAATTGTACATGCTGCAAACACTGGTTCAAACTGGAAATAAGCTGGGAAGTGTGTTCTTTGGAAGTTGATGTCTAGCAAAGCTCTTTTTTTTTATCCAGGATAGAATAACACAATCATAGCAGAACCTCACATTTAGATTCTGCTTAATAGTGTCATACAAGCAGGCAAACAAAAGAAGCAGCCACAGATGGACACTAATAAGAAACGTGAGTAAATGAGAAAAGGTCATATTTTCTTTTTTCTCTTTCTCACAAATTAATCCTAGTTATGAATTCCGTAGCAAAACACAGAGGCAGCATTGAAATTCTCATCATCAAAGAGAAAAGGAAAAATAAAAGGTTATGTTAAATGGAAAATATTTAAATATGAAATATTAAGGCTTTGTTAGACAAAATCTCTGTCTGGAAGATGTTGTTAGGGCTTCTAGAAAGGACTGACATGGACAGATGATCCAAATGCTATGATTTCCTAAATGCCCGGTGAGTCTTTTATCTTTAGTGACGCTGGCTACAATCTGAATATTTCTTTTTACTTGGAACTTCATTCCAGGGCTTTAAGAAATTTAAGAATTTGACACTTCACACAATTTTCTTATTACTATACTTCAAGTCCCTAGGTATTATTTTAAATTATAATAAAATGGACTTGCAATATACAGCTGTCCTAGTATTTACAACTTTATAGATACACAAATATATAGACACACATGCTCGTGGGTAAATTCTTGACAGCATAAAAGAAAAGATTTCCTAGGCTGTTTAGACACTTTAAATTCTTAAGTGCTGGGGCCCGGAGAGATAGCACAATGGCGTTTGCCTTGTAAGCAGCCGATCCAGGACCAAAGGTGGTTGGTTCGAATCCCGGTGTCCCATATGGTCCCCCGTGCCTGCCAGGAGCTATTTCTGAGCAGACAGCCAGGAGCAACCCCTGAGCACCGCCGGGTGTGGCCCAAAAACCAAAAAAAAAAAAAATTCTTAAGTGCTAGCAGGGCTGAACCATGAAAAACCCTCTGGGATAGAAATTCGTTGTTTATTTAGTGTCCCATGAAAGGGGTTTTACATTGAAGGCTAATGCAGCCTCACCAATTTCAACACTTTACTTTTGTAGATACATTCAAAAGAGACGTTTTATGGCACCAGTGACCTTGGAAAGATAGAATTGCACAAAAGACAAACACCTGTCACAGTGGCAGCCTTGAGAGGTTTACTTCTATCAGGCTTCTGGCAGGGTTCAAAGAATTTTAATCAACTAGAGGCTTATGGGGGAACATCATTTAGACTCCCTTTTCTGAAAGCCTTTTGATACTAAGGAGAGTATTGCTTAATTAGTTGCTTATCAGACCTATCTTAATTCTACCGTAAAAATCAATATGAAAGTTAAATTGTCATTAAGCTATTACTAAACTGCCTTAGAAAGTGTGTACTCTAAGTTGTCCATTTCTGAAAGGAGATATTATTCATCATCTTGAAATTCACAGCTGGAGCCTGACTAAAAATTCACATAAGCCAGGAAGCCGCCTGCTGGGTGCAGTTTCTTAGCTTTCAGCAAAATTATGCAAATCCATCTTTGACTTAGAGAAAAGCCAACGACAATGTCAGGCAAATGGTACCTGATTTTTACACAGCCCCGTTTTGGGTATTCTTATGACTCCATATCGGTAAAAACACTAAGATGTGAATATTATTTCCATGTCTTTGGAGTTGCTATTTACTTCCTGCTACTACAGTGAGTAAGTGATTCAGTTAAAAGAAGAAACTGCAGAGGGCTCTATGCTTCTAGGTCCTCAACTAGCAATAGTGCTTTCAGTTATGGATGAGTTTTGTGACAGTTCCACGCTGGTTTCTATGACACTGACCACTGTGAACTCTGCGATTCTAGAATTTGGTTTAATTTTCATATAAAACAGAAGCATCTGCAACAGCATTTTATCTTGAATTGTTTTGGTTTGGCTTGGTTTTATGCAGCTCTTTCCACCACAGCCACAATGGTCTAGAATACATAACTCTTATGTGACATTTTAGATAGAGGCACATTGGTTACAGAGGCTACAGAAATGTATTTGTGAATATGATCATTGGGAAATCAGGTAGTATGATCTAGAAAGGTTTCCATATTCTGCATGTGAGTTTCCAGAATCCTGCTACAGAGTTTCTAAGAAAATCAGTGGCATGGTAAGAGGAGAACTGGATTTTCTATTATCAAATCAATATGTATTCTTACATCATGTTATTCCTATGGAGCCTATTAGGGTTTATGTTTACTAAAAGGCAATATGGAGACCTTTTTAGGCCATTGAACTTGGGAGATTTTTTATTTTTTTTTTGGATCCTACTTGGTGATACACAGGGTTTATTCCTGGCCAGACTCAGAGGGTCATATGGCATGCCTGAGATGGAGCCCAAGTTGACTGCTTACCAGGCAAGTACCTTATCCACTTTATTGTCTCTTCGGCCCCACCCAATAAGGCATGTAACTGAGAAAGCTTTTGTTTTGTTTTGCTTTGCTTTGGGATCACTCCTAGCAGGGCTCAGGAGGCCATAATGGGGTACCAGGAATTGACTTTATCAGCTATATATTCTCTCTAGCACAAATTTGGAAAAAAAATAAGACGTTCTGGAGAGAATCAGAACTCAAAACTTTACCTCTAACAAAGCAGGAATTTTGAATATTTGCACAAAAACACTAATGATGATTAAGAATAATTGACCCAGTGAATGAGAGTTGATTCTAATACTAGGAATATACCACTCCTAGGGATATACCCTAGGAACACAAAAACACAATAAAAATGCTCTCTGCCTTCCTTTCCTTTCCTTTCCTTTCCTTTCCTTTCCTTTCCTTTCCTTTCCTTTCCTTTCCTTTCCTTTCCTTTCCTTTCCTTTCCTTTCCTTTCCTTTCCTTTCCTTTCCTTTCCTTTCCTTTCCTTTCCTTTCCTTTCCTTTCCTTTCCTTTCCTTTCCCTTTCCTTTTTATGCCTTCTCTTCCCTTTCCTTTCTTTTTTCTTTCCTATCCACTCCTTCCTTTCTTTTCCTTTCTTTCGTTACCTTTCCTTTTCTTTTTCTCTTTCCTTTTTCTTTTCTTTCCTTTTCATTCCTATCCTTTCCTTTCTTTCCCTTCCCTTCCTTTCCATATCTTCTCTTCTTGTTTCTTTCCTTTCCTTTCCTTTCCTTTCCTTTCCTTTCCTTTCCTTTCCTTTCCTTTCCTTTCCTTTCCTTTCCTTTCCTTTCCTTTCCTTTCCTTTCCTTTCCTTTCCTTTCCTTTCCTTTCCTTTCCTTTCCTTCCCTTTTCTTCCCTTTCATTTTCTTTAGTTTCCTTTCATCTCCTTCCTCTCCTTTCCTTTCCTTCCCTTATCTTATCCTCCCTTTTCTTTATTTTCCTTTCCTTTCTTTCCTTTTCTTCTTTTTCTTTTCTTTCATTTCCTTCCCTTCCCTTTACTTTCCTTTTCCATTAGTTTCTTTTCCTTTTCTTCTTTCCTTTCCCCTTCCTTTCCTTCCTTTCATTTCTTTTCCCATTTCCCTTTTCCTTTTCTTTTCTTTTTTTTTTTTTTTTGGTTTTTGGGCCACACCCGGTAACGCTCAGGGGTTACTCCTGGCTATGCACTCAGAAGTTGCTCCTGGCTTGGGGGACCATATGGGATGCCGGGGGATCGAACCGTGGTCCGTCCAAGGCTAGCGCAGGCAAGGCAGGCACCTTACCTCTAGCGCCACCGCCCGGCTCCCCTTTTCCTTTTCTATCCTTTCCTTTTCTCTTTTCCCCTTTTCTTTCCTTTCTTTCTGTTCCCTTCCCTTCCCATTCCTCCCTTTCCTTTCCTTTCCTTTCCTTTCCCTTTTCCTTCCCTTTTCTTATTTTCCCTTCCCTTCCTTTATTCCTTTATTTTTCTTTCCCTCTTCCTTTCCTTTCTTCCCTTCCCTTCTCTTTTCTTTCCTTTCTTCCCTTCCCTTCTCTTTTCTTTCCTTTTTCATTTCATTTCTTTCCTTTCCTTTCCTTTCCTTTCCTTTCCTTTCCTTTCCTTTCCTTTCCTTTCCTTTCCTTTCCTTTCCTTTCCTTTCCTTTCCTTTCCTTTCCTTTCCTTTCCTTTCCTTTCCTTTCCTTCCCCTTTCTTTCCATTCCTTACCTTTCCTTCTTCCTTTCCTTTCTTTTCCTTTCCTTTCCCTTTTTCCTTCCCTTTCCTTATTTTCCCTTCCCTTCCTTTATTCCTTTATTTTTCTTTCCCTCTTCCTTTCCTTTCTTCCCTTCTCTTCTCTTTTCTTTCCTTTTTCATTTCTTTTTTTTTTTTTTTTGGTTTTTGGGCCACACCCGTTTGATGCTCAGGGGTTACTCCTGGCTATGCGCTCAGAAATCGCCCCTGGCTTGGGGGAACCATATGGGACGCCGGGGGATCTAACCGCTGTCCATTCCTTGGCTAGCGCTTGTAAGGCAGGCACCTTACCTCCAGCGCCACCGCCCGGCCCCTCCTTTTTCATTTCATTTCTTTCCTTTCCTTTCCTTTTCTTTCCTTTCCTTTCCCTTTTTCTTCCCTTTTCTTATTTTCCCTTCCCTTCATTTATTCCTTTATTTTTCTTTCCCTCTTCCTTTCCTTTCTTCCCTTCTCTTCTCTTTTCTTTCCTTTTTCATTTCATTTCTTCCCTTCCCTTCCCTTCCTCTTTCTTTCCATTCCTTACCTTTCCTTCTTCCTTTCCTTTCCTTCTTCCTTTTCCTTTCCTTTCCTTCTTCCTTTCCTTTCCTTATTTTCCCTTCCCTTCCTTTATTCCTTTATTTTTCTTTCCCTCTTCCTTTCCTTTCTTCCCTTCTCTTCTATTTTCTTTCCTTTTTCATTTCTTTCCTCTCCTCTCCTCTCCTCTCCTCTCCTCTCCTCTCCTCTCCTCTCCTCTCCTCTCCTCTCCTCTCCTCTCCTCTCCTCTCCTTTCCTTTCCTTTCCTTTTTTCTTTTCTTTTCTTTCATTTCCTTTCCCCCTTCCTTTTTCCTTTTTTTTTTGTTTGTTTTTGTTTTTTGGGCCACACCCGGCGGTGCTCAGGGATTACTCCTGGCTGTCTGCTCAGAAATAGCTCCTGGCAGGCACGGGGGACCATATGGGACACCGGGATTCGAACCAACCACCTTTGGTCCTGGATCGGCTGCTTGCAAGGCAAACGCCACTGTGCTATCTCTCCGGGCCCTCCTTTCTTTCCTTTCTGTTTTTCCTTTTTCCTATTTTCTTTTCTTTTCTTTCTTTTTCTTTCTTTCCCTTCTCTTCCCTCTCCTTTCATTTTTCCTTTAGTTTCCTTTCCTTTTCTTCTTTCCTTTTCTCCTTCCTTTCCTTTTTTCTTTCTTTCATTTCCGTTCCTTTCATTTCCTATCCTTTCCTTCCCTCTTTCCTTTTCTTTTCTTTCCTTTCTTTTCCTTCTTTCCTTCCCTTCTCTTTCCTTTCCTCTTCTTTTCCTGTTAGTTTCCTTTCCTTCTCTTCTTTTCTTTCCCCAAGCCTTTCTTTCTTTTCCTTTTCCTTTTTCTTTTCTGTCATATCTGTTCCTTTCCTTTCCTGTCATTTCCTTTCCTATTTCCATTCCTTTTCTTTCCTTTCCTCTCCTCCTTTCCTTTCCTTCCCTTCCCTTTCCTTTTCCTTTAATTTTATTTCCTTCCCCTCTTCCTTTCCTTTATTTCCTTTCCTTTTCTTTCCTTTCCTGTCCTCATTTTTCTTTTCTTCCCTTTTCCTTTAATTTCCTTTCCTTTCCTTCTTTTCTTTCTTTTCCTTTATTTCCTTTCATTTCTTTCTCTTCCTTTTCCTTTCCTTTTTCTCTTCCCGTTTCTTTTCTTTATTTCTTTAGTTTCCTTTCCTCTCCGTCCTTTCCTTTCCTTTCCTTTCCTTTCCTTTCCTTTCCTTTCCTTTCCTTTCCTTTCCTTTCCTTTCCTTTCCTTTCCTTTCTTCTCTTTTCTTTTTCTTTACATTCTTTTCTTTCCTTTTTCCTTTAATTTCGTGTCCTTTCCTTTACCCCTTCCCTTCCTTTCCTTCCCTTCTCATCCCTTTCCTTTCTTTTTTTAGTTTCCTTTCCTTCCTTTTACTTTTTTCACTTTCCTTTTCTTTCATTTCCATTCATTTCCTTTATCTTTTTTTCATTTTTCCTTTCCCTTTCCCTTTCATTTCTTTCCCTTCCTTTCCTTTCCTTCTCTTTTTCCTTTAATTTCCTTTTCTTTCCTTCCCCTTCCTTTTTCCATTCCTTTCCTCTCCTCTCCTCTCCTCTCCTCTCCTCTCCTCTCCTCTCCTCTCCTCTCCTCTCCTCTCCTCTCCTCTCCTCTCCTCTCCTTTCCTTTTCTTTCCTTTCCTTCTCTTCTCTTTCATTTTCTTTTTTCTTTTTCTTTTCTTTTTTTTTTTTTTTTGGGTCACTCCTGGAAGTACTCAGGGGTTACTCCTAGCTCTATACTCAGAAATAGCTCCTGACAGGCTCAGGGGACCATATGGGATGCCGGAATTCGAACCACTGACCTTCTGCATGCAAGGCAAACTCTTAGCCTCCATGCTTTTTCTCCAGCCCCACATTTTCTTTTTTCTTTTGTTTCCATTTCTTTTCTTTCCTCTCCTTACTTTCCTTTCCTTTCCTTCTCTTCTCTTCCTTTCCTTTTTTCTTTAATTCCCTTTCCTTTTCTTCATTTCCTTTCTGTTTCTTTCATGTCCTTCCCTTCTCTTCCCTTTAATTTCCTCTTTCCTTTAGTTTCCTTTCCTTTTCTTCTTTCATTTTCCTCGTCCTTTCCTTCCTTTGATTTCTTTTCCTTTTCCCCCTTTTCCTTTTCTTTCTTTTCCTTTCCTTTCCCATCCTTTCCTTTCCCCTTTCCTTTTTCTTTTCCCTTTTTCTTTCCCTTCTTTCCCTTCCCTTCCCTTTCTTTCCTTTCCTTTTCCTTATTCCTTTGTCTTCCTTTTCTTCTTCCTTTTTATCCTTTTTTCCTTTTCTGCCCTTCTCTCCCCTTTTCTTTCCTTTCCTTTTTCTTTTCTTTCCAATTTTCCTTTTCCCTTTTTCTTTCCTTTCCTTTCCTTTCCTGTCCTTCCCTTCCCTTCTCTTCACTTTCCTTTTTCTTTCCATTTCTTTCAAGTCTTTTCCTTACCTTCCCTTTCTATTTTCCTTTCCTTTCCCCTTTCCCTTCCTTTGACTTTTCCTTTCTTTTCCTTTCCTTGTTTCCTTTTTTCTTTCCTTTCCTTTTCTTCCTGTCCTTCCCTTCCCTTCCCTTCTCTTCCCTCTCCTTTCCTTTTTCCTTTAGTTTCTTACCTTTTCTTCTTTCCTTTCCCCCTTCCTTTCCTTTTCTTTTTCCGTTTCTTTCATTTTCATTCCTTTCCTTTCCTATCCTTTCCTTTTCATCTTTCTTTCCCCCTTTATATTTTTTCCTTTCTTTCCCTTGTTTCCTTCCCTTCTCTTCCCTTCCCTTTACTTTTTCCTTTAGTTTCATTTCCTTTTCTTCTTTCTTTTCCCTGTTCATTTCCTTTTCCCTTTTCTTTTTCTTTCATTTCTGTTACTTTCCTATTCTTTCCTTTCCTCTTTCCATTGTTTCCCTTTCTTTTCTTTTCCTTTCCTTTCCATTCTTTCCTTTCCAGTCCTTTCCATCCTTTCCTTATCTTCCCTTTCTTTTTTACTTTACTTTCCTTCTTTCCTTTTCCTTTCCTTTCCTTTCCTCCCAGTCCTTTCTTTCCTACCCTTCTCTTCCCTCTCCTTCCTTTTTTCCTTAGTTTCCTTTCCTTTTCTTCTTTCCTTTTTTCTCTTTCTTTATCTTTCGTTTCCGTTCCTTTCCTTTCCTTCCCTCTTTCCTTTTTCCTTTTCCCCTTTTCCTTACTTTTCATTTCCCTTCTTTCCTTCTCTTCTCTTCCCTTCCCTTTCCTTTTTCCTTTAGTTTCCTTTCCTTTTGTTCTTTCCTTTCCCTATTACTTTCCTTTCTTTTCCATTTTTCTTTTCTTTCATTTCCATTCCTTTCTATCCTTTCGTTTACTCTTTCAATTTCTTTTATTTCCCTTCCTCTTCCCCTTTCCTTTAATTTACTTTCATTTCCTTCTTTCAGTTCTCCTTCCTTTCCTTTCCTTTCCTTTCCTTTCCTTTCCTTTCCTTTCCTTTCCTTTCCTTTCCTTTCCTTTCCTTTCCTTTCCTTTCCTTTCCTTTCCTTTCCTTTCCTTTCCTTTCATTTCTTTTTTCCTTCTCTTCTCTTCCCTTCACTTTCCTGTTTCCTTCCCTTACCTTTCTTTTCCTTTCCTTTCATTTCCTTTCCTTCATTCTCTTCCCCTCCCTTTACTTTTCCTTTAATTTTATTTCCTTTCCCCTTCCTTTCCTTTATTTCTTTTCTTTTATTTCCTGTCCTCCATTCCTTTCCTTTAATTTTCTCTCCTTTCCTTCTTTCCTTTCCTTTTCCTTTCCTTTCCTTTTCTTTCCTTTCCTTCCCTTCCCTTTCCTTTCCTTTCCTTTCCTTTCCTTTCCTTTCCTTTCCTTTCCTTTCCTTTCCTTTCCTTTCCTTCTCTTCCTTTCCTTTTCCCTTTAATTTGCTTTCCTTTTTCTTCTTTCCTTTCCCTTTCCCCTTCTTTTCTTTCCTTTATTTTCTTCCCTTCCCTTTCCTTCTCTTCTCCTCCCTTCCTTTTCCTTCCTTTTCTTTTCTTTTCCTTTCCTTTCCTTTCCTTTCCTTTCCTTTCCTTTCCTTTCCTTTCCTTTCCTTTCCTTTCCTTTCCTTTCCTTTCCTTTCCTTTCCTTTCTTCTCTTCCTTTCCTTTTCCCTTTAATTTGCTTTCCTTTTTCTTCTTTCCTTTCCCTTTCCCCTTCTTTTCTTTCCTTTATTTTCTTCCCTTCCCTTTCCTTCTCTTCTCCTCCCTTCCTTTTCCTTCCTTTTCTTTTCTTTTCCTTTCCTTTCCTTTCCTTTCCTTTCCTTTCCTTTCCTTTCCTTTCCTTTCCTTTCCTTTCCTTTCCTTTCCTTTCCTTTTCCTTTCCTTTTCCTTTCCTTTCCTTTCCTTTCCTTTCCTTTCCTTTCCTTTCCTTTCCTTTCCTTTCCTTTCCTTTCCTTTCCTTTTCTTCTCTTCCTTTTCCTTTCTTTTCCTTTTCCTTTTCTTTCCTTCCCTTCCTTTCCTTTCCCTTTCCTTTCCTTTCCTTTTTTCCCTTTCCCTTTTCCTTTCCTTTCCTTTAGTTTCCTTCCTTTTCCTTCCTTTTCCTTCCCTTCCTTTCTTTTCAAGAAACACCATTTCGGGAAGAGTCTGTCTTTATTCTATTTCAAATCCTTGGCTCCTTTGTCAAGGATTAATTGACATATACTTGGGGGTTTTCCACTGGATATTCTATTCTTTCCTTCCCTTTCCTCTTTTCTCCAGCTCTGCTCAGAAGCCTGACGCCACTCCTAGTAATACTTGCTCATAGATTGCTGATTCTAACTGGTATGTATTTTAGGTGAAGCCTGAGGCCTGCTTATGTCTGGGGATGGCACTAGGTGGTCTCCAATGAGAAAGGATCAGCCCTTCAGTCACATGCTCCTCACCTCCAGAGCCTACATGATGGTTTTTAAGGAACTTTTCCTACAAAGAGGATTCGTGCATTTCTGAGATCAATTGACTTTGATGATGTTATTTTCTTGTTTGGGTCAACCTTGATTCTACAGTGGCTATGTCAACCTTTGGCTATAGGAAGTCTAGAAAATATGCCCAGATCATTAAGAAACATGTGGTGAATTTTCAGGCTTTATCATAGAATAATATATTATTAATTGGAGGTTATTATGAAATAGTTATCATTATTATCATAGAATAATTGATATTATTATTATTAATTGGAGGTGATCAAGGTTGAAGAGATTTTTGTTTGTTTTGGGCCTACACTTGGTGGTGCTCAGGCCTTATTCCTGGCTCTGGGCTCAAGAACCACTCATGTGTTTCTCAAGTATCCATATGGTGTTCCAGAGGTTAAAGCAGAGTCTGACACATGCAAGGCAAACATTTTGACCTCTGTATTAAAACTCTAGACACTATATTAGTAATGCTTTAAAAGTACTGACTAGAGGAACCAGAGGGTGAAGAAATAATGGAAGTTGGAAATGACACCAGTATGGATAAGAGAACAGCAGAAAAAATGTAAGAAAAAATGTACAAACAGGAATTCAAAGAAAGTAGACAGACATTTTATTTTCCACAATGGACTCTTACTACTGAGAGAGAAATGATGAAACCATATTCTGTGACTATTATAGGCAGTAGACTTGGAGCCAAGAAAAAATAAATAATAAAAATAAATTTCTAAATGTATCAAGCTATGATAATCAATTCAACAAACTGTTTCTTCTTGGCCAGGCAAATTGGGCCTGAAAGTCTAAGGATCAATGAGAAGAATGAGAGGTCTCAGGCTAAAAGGAGAGAGAGGGGGGGATGGCATCTATGATATATTAGTGATATCCCTAGTATAGAATTCCAGATTTCAAATAGGAGACTTCTGGGTGTCTCTGAATCAATGACACTTTAGTTTGGCTGCAGCTTTAGTTGACGTCACCAGAGCTAGTTCCTCATAAGGGGTTTCATTGTGATATACTTATCGTCAAAGAACGTATACGTGAAACACTGAGATGCAAGCAGCAAAAACTAGAATTCTGGGACCAGGGGCTGGAGAGATAGCAGAAGGTTGGTGGTTCGAATCCCGGCATCCCATATGGTCCCCTGAGCCTGCCAGGAGCGGTTTCTGAGTATAGAGCCAGGAGTAACCCCTGAGCGCTGCCAGGCGTCACACACACACACACACACAAAGCACACACACACACAGAATTCTGGAATCAGAGATAGTACAGCTGAGAGTGTACTTTACTTGCTTGCAGTGAACCCATTTCAGTGCCTGGTATTGGATATGGTCCCTGGATTACCACTAGCAGTGATTTCTGTAGACAGTGCCTGGAGTAGGCCTGGGACAGTGCCATAGGGTCTTTCTTCCTCCCCCAAAAGGAGAGTTCCCAGGTAAATTGGAGAGAGAGGAATCACTTATCAAGAAAGAAGCCGGGAGCCACAAAGATAGTACAAGGTGGCTGACTCTGGGTTAATCCCAGGCATGGCATGTTCCTCGAGAACAATAGATAAACATTTGGAGGCCCCTCATGCACCAAAGGGATGCCCTACATAATCCTTGGCTCTGCAGGGTCTAAGCAGAACTGTACCCCTTAAATCAGCATTGGATCATTAGCCTAATTAAACAAGAATCTCTGAGAGTAGCCTCATAGAGCACAGACCATCACTTAAGATGCCCTTCAAAAATACTGATGGGGATCAACCAATTATAACTGGCAAGATTGCAAAGTGCCTACAATACAGCACGCAGAATGAAGATATAGAGAAATTAACCTGCACTGATAGATGAAGACATCTTTGGAAGAGCTTCAAATTAATTAGAGTTTCCTTAGTTCCCTATTAAAGTCTTCAAAAAGAATAATGATACTTATGGTAGCGTGGAAATCAATAGAATCAAACTTTAACAAGGACAGAGAAAATATGAGAGAACTCCAGACAAACGAGTGAACCAGAGTATAATAGTTGAATAAGTAAGTACTATAGAGAAAGGAGCTCAACACAGAATGACAAAAGTCAAATATCAAATCAGTGAGATTGAGAAAAGGTGAGAAAGTCATTATAAAAGAAAAATTAAATAAAGGAAAACAATAAAATTAAGATAAGAGAAAAGAAAAAAATTCTAAGGTGAATAAATAATAGCTCAGAAACCCTGCAAATGGAGAAAAGACAAAGAAAGCTCAGAGTTCCAAAACAGACAAAACACCCAAAGGCATACAAGCTGGAATCAAATGGGAAAGCCAAAGACAGAAATGGAATCCTAAAACAAAACAAAAATAAAACAAATGAACAAACAAACAACGAGAAAAGAAGACTCACTTTTAGGGGAGCCCTCTTAAGACTTCTTGGGATGTGGAATGAGCATGTATGGAGCCAGCAGTTGTTCCCATGACAGTATGCTTCCGGGGTGGAAAACCCTGAACCTCTTAGGCCAAGGGAATTCCCTTTCTTACTTCCCCAATACTTACTGTGCCTATGAAAAAAGGGGGGGTGAGGGAAAGCACAAAACCTTGCCACACTAGCACTCCTTTTGCTTTAATTTTTACTTTTTCTCTTTCTTCTTTTTTCTTTCTTTTCCTTCTTTCTCACTCTTGTGGTTATTATTTGGTGATCTTTTTTTTGCTGCTGAATGCTTTTGATTTTTTTGATAGTTATTGTTTCATTTTTTAACTGGTTTTTTTTGTTGTTGTTGTTGTTATGTTTTTCTTCTCTTTTTTGTCTTCTTCCAGCAGAATCACACAACTTGAATAATCTTGTTCTACCACATGAATCGAGGGTGGAAATAAAAATAAACGGTACCAGGACCAAATAGCCGCATGAACATTGAGTGGAATTAAAAAATGATCAGACTGGGACCGGCCAGGTGGCGCTAGGTAAGGTTCCTGCCTTGCAAGTGCTAGCCAAGGAAGGACCGCGGTTCGATCCCCCAGCATCCCATATGGCCCCCCCAAGTCAGGGGCAATTCCTGAGTGCTTAGCCAGGAGTAACCCCTGAGCATCAAACAGGTGTGGTCCGAAAAACCAAAAGAAATGATCAGACTTAAATACCAAACCCAAAGTCAACAACAACAGAATCGACACCCTATCTACAACAAGCTATACACAGAGGGGAGCAGTTATACTAACATTCCAGGGGGCAAAGGAGGAAGATATGGGATACATGCTGGAAAAAGGGGTGGAGGGAGGACAACCCTGGGAATGGCCCTGATTCATTGTCACTATGTACCTTAAATATTACTGTGAAAGATTTGTTATTCACTTTTTGGTCACAATAAAAATTATTATTAAAAGTGTGGAAAATGAGTATGGTTATAGGACCTCTTAGAATTATTTATTTTTAGTGATGTAATTTTAACTTAATTTATTTATTTGTTTTGAGTATGGTTATTTATTTATTTAGTAATTTATTTATTTGTTTGACTATGGTTATAGGACCTCTTATAATTATTTATTTTTAGTAATGTAATTTTAACTTAATTTATTTATTTGTTCTCGCTTCTTGGCCTTTTGGCTAAGATCAAGTGTATTTATTTATTTATTTATATTTAATTACTTTATTTAAGCTCTGTGGTTAAAATATTGTTCAGGATTGCATTTCTTTTTGAATATAATTTTTATTTTAATCATAGTGGCTTACATATCGTTCACAGTAATATTTTAGGTGCATATTAACATTGAATCAGGGGAATTCCCATCACCGAATTGTCCTCCCTCCACCTCCGCTCCGCCCTGCCTCCCATATCCTCCACCCTCACTCCCCGGCCTGCTAGGATGAATGGTCCCCTCTGTGCCTAGCTTACTACTTAGTGATCTTACACCTGTTTGGTCTTGGTACCTTCATTATTAACCCCCCTATAATTGGGAGGCGAGAGTAGATAGTTCAAGTTATGTGGTTGTGTTTGAAGAAGAGAAAAGTAATAAACGGGGGTGAAAATCAAATACTCCGAAAATGGGCGGAGTCCTTCTAGAGGCTCTCACAGGATTGCATTTCATTCAAACAATGTACACGTCCTTTCACCAGTACATGTTTTCTCTCACCAATATCCCCAATTTCCCAACTCCCTTCACCTCTGTCTGGTAAGACATTTGACTTCTCTCTTTATTTTTCCCTTTAAAATTTTTTTTTTTTGGTTTTTGGGTCACACCCAGCAGCACTCAGGGGTTACTTTACTCCTGATTCTATGCTCAGAAATCGCCCCTGGCAGGCACGGGGGACCATATGAGATGCTGGGATTCGAACTACCGTCCTTCTGCATGGAAGGCAAACGCCTTACCTCAATGCTATCTTGCCGGCCCCCCCTTTAAATTTTTTAAATTTAATTTTATAAGAGCCACTGTGATTTACAAAGTCCTTCATAGTTGAGTTTATGACATACAACGAATCAAAGCCAATCCCATCACTGGTGCTGACCTCCCTCCACCAATGTTATTCCAAATGCCACATATAAGGGATAGCATTCTGTATTCATCCTTATGGCTTACGTCATTTAACATAATATTTTCTAGTTCCATCCATGTTGCAGCCAACTGCATGATGACATCATTCCTTACAGCTATGTGGTTTTCCATTTTTTATATGTACCACATCTTCTTGATCCATTTGTCTGTTGTTGGGCAGGTAGGTTGATTCCAAGTCTTTGCTATTGCATTGAATGCTGCAATGAATAGCAGTGTGCATATATCCTTTTGGATGAATCTTTTCTGTCCTGGGGATAGATACCCAAAACTGGGATTGCTGGGTCATAAGGTAGCTTGATTTTGAGTTTAATTAGAACCTTCCATACTATTGTTGTATGTCCATCCCATGGGGGCTGGACCATGCAACAGTCCCAACCGCAGTGGATGAGAAATCCTTTCTCATCTTATCCCTGCCAACTCAGATTGTTCCCAGTATTTTAATATGTGCAAGATGACATCTCATTATTGTCTTGATTTAGATTTCCCTAATGATATAATAAGTAATAATGAGCATTTTTCCTATGCCGGTTGGTCATTTGTTGGTCTTCCTCAGAGATGTGTCTGTTCATTTCCTCTCCCCATTTTTGATGAGTTTTTTAGTTTTGTTTGGAGTTAACCTTTGTGAGTACTTTATATATCCTAGATATCAATCAACCCTTTATCTGATGTGTTGAGTGCAAAAACTTTCTCCCATTTAGTTAGCTGTCTTCTAATTTTAGCCTGTTTCTTTAGCTATACAGAAAATGTTTAGTTTTATGTAGCCCCATTTATTCAGGTTTGATGCTATAGCTCTTGCCATTGGCATGTTATCATTGGAGACTTCTCTGAAGTCTAAGTCTTGGAGTGTTCTGCCTATGTTTTCTTCAATGAACTTTATGAATTTGGGTCTAATTTCAAGGTATTGAATCTACTGTGAGTTGGCTTTTCGGTTAGGTGTGAGATATGGATTGAGCTTTAATTTCTTACACATGGTTATGCAATTGTTCCAACACCATTTGTTGAAGAGACTGTTTTTATTCTATTTTAAACCCTTGGCTCCTTCGTCAAAGATTAATCAACGTATACTGGGGGGTTTGTCACTGGATATTCTATACTGACCTATTGGCCTGCAAGTCTGTCTTTGTTCCACTACCATGCTATCACTTTGTAGTAGAACTTCAAGTTAGGTAATGAAATGCCTCCCAGTTTTTTAATTTTCGATTGAATTTGGCTATTCTAGGTCTTTTATGGCTCCCCACAAACTTAATAATTTATTGCTGTAAGTCTTTAAGATGATTTCTGAATTTGGATAAGGATTGCATTGTTTATGTATTATGGTCATTTTTATAATAATATTTTTCCAATCCATGAGCATAGAATATTTTTGCATTTTCTTAGGTCTCCAATTTCTTTCTTAAGTGTTTTGATTGTTTTGATTTTGTTTTCTTAAGTGTTTTTTGTTGTATAGGTCTCTCACCTGTCTTGTTAGGTAGATTTCTTGTTACTCGATAGTTTTAGACACTATTTTTTTTGTTGTTGTTTTGGTTTTGGGTCACACCCAGCAGCACTCAGGCTCTACGTTCAGAAATCACTCCTGGCAGGAGTGGGCTTCAAGCCCACCCAGGGACATCAACTTATTGTAGCAACTGCCGACCAGGGACTGAGATAGGGAAGAGAAGAAACTAAGTACACCTTTTATTCCTCCTGGTATCTGAGGCCTGCAGCTGCCACCCAGGGGTTCCAGACAGAGGGAGAGAGAGTTAGATGGAAATTCACCAGCCAGAGGTGGCCAGGGAGGTCTGGGTTCGAAGAAGATAGAAAAGCAAAGCAGGCAGCATTTCTCCGATGCTTTATCTCTGGCCCCCCATGAGTCCAGGTTTATGGGACGGAGAGATAGTAGTGCAGGTAGAGTTTTTGCTTTGCAAGTGCTGATTCAAGTTTTGTCTCTAAGCACCACATATGATCCCCTGAATCCTACTGGTAGTCATCCCTTAAAAGTAAGAGAAACCCCTTAGTGACACCCTAAGTACAAAAACAAAACCATCCAATCTTCAGGACAACCCTTTATTTTCAATGAGAAATAATAGGCTTGTTGCAGGTAGAAAGCTTTTAGAGCAGACTAGTAATGCATGTTGGAGAAAACATCGTCTGGAACCTAAAACCAGTCCAGAGGCATGAAGGTCTTTAACGTAAAAACACTTATCTCGAAAGCCTGAAAAACTATTGACATGCAGATTTACAAGCCAGGTGCAGAGAAGTTTTTTCAGAGGACAGCTGGCTGGACCTGTGGGAGGAGACGCATTGGGATGTGTATGTTGCTTTTTCCACTCTGGAGAAGCTTGTGTTCTCTCTTGAGCACTTACCTTTATCTACTTTTCTCTTTGTTTCCCTTTATTTTCGGAGTAGACTTATTTTCTTTATTAATTACTTGATTTAAACGCTATGGTTACAAGGTTGCACATAATAGTTATTTTTTCATAGAAAAAAGTTATTCATGATTGAGTTTCATTGTTTTGGGTTTGGTTTTTGAGCCTGATTATTTTTTATTTCCACTCAATGTTCATACAACTGTTTGGTCCTGGTACCCTCCACTTTTTTAGGGACAGTCATAATTCTATCGGAAAAAATGTATTTCAAACTAAAAGGGGAAATAATAGAAAATACTATATCGCTATTAAGAAATCAATACTTTAATTAATAATTAAGACAGTCATAATTCTATCAGAAAAAATGTATTTCAAACTAAAAAGGAAATAATAGAAAATACTATATCCCTATTAAGAAATCAATACTTTAATTAATAATTAAGACATCTATAGGGTTTAACACGTATTCACATATAAAGGGGTATCAAAATTATGCAGCTAGTAGTAGTCCTAAATATAAACATGGACAGTAACAAAACAATAGCAGTAACAGATTTTATCACTAGTGTGATCATTTGACTGATGAAAATTTATCAATAAGGAAACATTAGCTGTTTAACAATGAATTGGAAGACTTAGGCTTACTATTTACAAGGCTTTCCACCAACAGAAAGCTAACACATTCGCTTGTGTATATGGAACATTCATTAGGAGAGACCAAATGCTGGGACAGAAAACAAGTTCTAATAAACCCATGCAGACTGAAATCGAAATCATATCAAGTATCTTTTCAGATCAAATGTTATGGAGGTAGATATCAACTATAAAATATCCTGGAAAAATTCATACATTTGGAAATAAAATATTTTATTGAATAATTATTGAGTTAAGGATCATATCAAAGAATAAAGGAACTCTAGAATTAAAGAAGAATGAAGATAGAAGCTATTAGAACAGATATGACACAACAAAAACTTTAATAAGGTTTTAAGTTCAGGGGCCAGAGAGATAGCACAGTGGTAGGTCATTTGCCTTGCATATGGTCAACCCAGGATGGATGTGGATTCGATTCCTGGCATCCCATATGGTCTCCTGAGTCTGCCAGGAGTGATTTCTGAGCACAGAGCCAAACAAAAAATTCAAAGCAATGTAGACTAACATGCATACAGGAAACAATAGTAGATTCTAAGTTCAATTAACCTCACCTCCACCCTAAATTACTCTCATGTTTTAAGGAGCCAGAAAAAGAAGAATGTGTGAAACCTAGAATATGCAGAAGGAAGGAAATAATGAAAATTATGGTGGAGGCAAGTTTTACACCTGGCATCTGAGTACTGTCAGTAGTGACCTTCTAACAAAGAGGTATGGGTAACCCCTAAACAAAAACAAAAAATAAGAATGGGCTTGAACAAATAAGAAATAAAAATCCAATACAAAAATCTATGAAATGAAGAACTGGTTCTTTCAAGAAAGATTACCAAATTTCTAGGTAAATTCACAAATAACATATAATATTATTATATATTAATATATAATATATTGTATATTATATTAATATATATCATATAGGTAATATAATATATAATATTATTATATATTATATTAATATATAAGATTATAGTTGAATCCTGCAACTTCCAAAGATAAAAGTGGAGGAAATATAAAAATTTAATAGAACAATTACAAGCATAAATTAAAATAAAAATTTTCCTCAGAGGGCTCAGATAGATAATACAATGTCTAAGTAATTTCCCTTCCATCATGCTTACCTTAGGTCGATTTCTGGATCTATATAGAATTCCCCCAGAAATGCTATGGGTCACTCCTGAGTATAGAGCCAAGAATAACTCCTAAATACTGCTGGAAATGACAAAATATTCAACTATAAAAGGTGTATCCAAAAACAAAAGTTTAGTCCAACAACATACTGATACCAAAAGCAAGACATCACTAAAAAAATTCCAAAACTTAAAGTACATAAATAAAAAGATCTTCAACATATTGAAGTAACTGAATACAGTACATTAAAAAAGTCTTACATCATGACCAAATTAGATGTGTTCTAGTTAATCAAATTAATCATCTGGAAAATCAATAAATGTAGTATGCCATATAAATAAAAGATCATATGACCATTTCAATAGATGCTGCATAGGTTTTAGAGAAGATTTAACATGTATTTTAAAATAAATTCTTTAATTGAATCACTGCAAGATATAGATATTATGATTGATTTTTAGGCACACATGTCCAATACAATCATGCATATTTCTTTTTTTTGTTTCTTTGTTTGTTTGGTTTTTGGGTCACACCTGGCAGCGCTCAGGGGTTACTCCTGGCTCTACATACTCAGAAATTGCTCCTGGCAGTTTCAAGGGGGGGACCCTATGGGATGCCAGGATTCAAACCACCATCCTTCTTCATGCAAGGCAAACTTCCTACCTCCATGTTATCTCTCTGGCCCCATTTTTAATTTAATTTTTTAAGTTTTTTAATCGTGCATATTTCTTATCACCACTATCCCATTTCCCTTTTGCCCTCCCCACTTCCCTTAATTCTGCTACCATCTTTGGCTGATATTTTGTTCCCTCTTCCTATTTAGACACTGAAAACTGTCAACAAAGTGGGCATAGAAAGAATTTATCTAAACATAGAAAAATCTGTATACAATAAAACAATTGCTTACATCATACTCAATTGTGAAAATCTGAGAGCTTTTCCTCTAAGATCAGACACAAGAAAAGGATGTCCATCGCCCTTATTATTGCACATATTTTTCATGTTCTGTCTAGGCTTGCAAGAAAAAAATAGAAGGCAATAAAATTGGAAAGAAGTAATTCATGATAATGTATTCAAAAAAGAATGCAGTCTTTACCACAAAGGTTTTTGAAACAACAACCGCATATAGTAAAATGACAGGTTACAAAATCAATATATAAAAATAGGTTGCATTTCTGCATGCAAAGAATGACCTGTATGAAAAGAAATGTAGAAAATTAATTCCAATTCCAATTGCATAAAAATCAGTACCTATGAATCTGCATAAAGGAGGTGAAAAATTGATATATCAAAGCTAAATACCATAGAAGACAACATGGACATTTCTCAAAATATTAGCATCAAGAATTTTTATTCATAAACATCCATAATAAGAACATAAGTTCAAAAAAACACTTTAAAATAATATCTTTATTTAAGCTCCATGATTACAAACATGATTGTAGTTGGGTTTCAATTATAAAAAGAACACCCCTCCTTCACCAGTGCAACATTCTCATTACCAATGTCCCCCAACTCCCTCCTCCCTTCACCTGTATTTGAGACAGGCATTCTACTTCTCTCACTCATTGACACTGTCAGAATACTTGTCAGTGTAGTTATTTTTCTAGCTGCTCTCACCACTCTTTGTGGTGAGCTTTTGTATTGTGAGCCGGTCCTTTCAGCCCTCATCTCTATCGTTTTTGGCTAGTATTACAATAATGTCTCCAAAAGACCCACTTATGCTCGCTGAAGAGCTATTCACAGTAGACAATATCAGGAAACAATTCAAGAGCCAATGATGGATGAATGGACTAAGAACTTGTATATAAACACAATGGAATATACTTCATGCATAAGAAAATATGAAATCTTGCATTTTAATACAATATGAATAGAACCAGCAAGTGTAATAGTAAGTGTAGCTAAGGTTTTTGGGGTGTTTTAATTTTCTTGCTTGTTTTTTTTTAATATAGAGGACACTCAGCATTGTTCAGGAGGTTGAAGGACACTCCACGATATTCTCAACATGCTATAAAGCCCTGAATATTTGGTACTTAAAGAAGCATTAAGGCCACACCTAGTGGTACTCATGGATGGAAACATGTCCTGAGAAGGACTGAATTCAGACTCTTGCATGTGTTATATCCCTATATCCCCCATGTCATTTTTAGAAAAAAAAAACAAACCAGATTTTAATTTACATTTGCGTGGGATTAAGTAGACCAAATCTGACCCAAAAGTTTCAAGTTGATTTGGAAAATTTTCCTTAGTGCTTTGTTATTATAATAAGAGCCTCTTTCAGCAAGATCTCTGCTAAAGCTAAAAATTGCACAATCGTTTAGTCCCTTTCTTCTCAAGCATATAAAAGCAATTGTACTAGGCTTCAAAACGACACAGCATTAATCACACCTGAAAGCACTATCTTACAATCAGCAAGAGAGAGAAAGAGAGTGAGAATGTGTGGTGGGGGTGTGAGAGGCTCCATAGTCATATGAAAATGTTTTTTATTAGAAGCAGTTACTTCGGATTTTTAGCTGTTTCTGTATCTGCAGCTACAATAGCCACTTAAGAAAATTGTTTTACTTTTTGGTGCCACTAGAGGATTTTAAAGAAGTATAATAGATTAAATGACTTAACATTGAAGCTCTCCTACAGTTTCTTTCCTGTTGTTTCAATAGATTACATTTTCTGAATTGTTATTTTAGACTTTATTAAATTGAAGTCTCTGTATATACTTCAGTTCTGGGAAAGCCTATAGCTTTTTTTAGGGGACCATTCCTAAGAGGTGCTCTTTAAGCCTAGAACCCTGCAGGTGATTCTTCTCCCATTAGCCAAGTCTGTGGTTCAATAAAAGGGCCTGAATATGCGATACTGCTCAAGTTCTGTGCGATTGGGTTTTACTTGGGTCACCCCAGCAATATTCGAGGGCTTCCATGGCTTCAGCCAGAAGTGCTTGGGGAACTGTGTGATGTCAGGGATAATACCTGGTTAGGTGTATAATAGGTTGGCACATGACTTATGCACAATACTATCTACTGGCCCAAGAGACTGCTATTTTTTTTGTTTTTTTGGGCCACACCCGTTTGATGCTCAGGGGTTACTCCTGGCTAAATGCTCAGAAATTGCCCCTGGCTTGGGGGGACCATATGGGACGCTGGGGGATCGAACCGCAGTCCTTCCTTGGCTAGCACTTGCAAGGCAGACACCTTACCTCTAGCGCCACCTCGCCAGCCCCAAGACTGCTATTTTTTAATATTAATAATTTTTATTTTGACCAAAGTGGATTACAAATCATTCACAGTAGTATTTAAGGTACATAGTGACATTAAATCAGGGACATTCCAATCACCAATGTTGTTCTTCCTCCACTCCTATTCCCAGCCTGCATCTCATATCGCCCCTCTATTTTTGATGAACCAGTTCCAACAAAAAAATCTTTCCCTTTTAGATCAAATTTATTTCCTGTGATTTATTATTATTCATAGTTGAGTTTTAGATATTAGTTTTTTCAGCACCAATCCCACCACCAGTGTCAAGTTCCTTTCATCAGTATTCCTAGAGTCTATCCATGCACTCCCTGCCCACCCTCTGTATCTTGCCATCATAACAGGCATCTTTTAAAATTAGTTATTAAATTTTGGGATTTATGAATTCAGTGTTGCTGACTCCATGGTTTGGATATTTAGTTCCGTATTTTACTAACACCCGCAATGTACTTGAACCCCCTTGAGCTTTGTCCCTTGTTATTTTACATCTTTCTCATTCTCCACTCTTTCCTTTATTCTCTTCATAAATTTTGTCCTACACAACTCCCATTTATACCACTGCATTCCCTCATACAGTTATTCTAAATGCCACATATTAGTGATATCATCCTGTATTTATCATTTTCTGGTTTACGTCATTCAACATAGTATCTTTCAGTTTCATCCATGTTGCATCATTCCTTAGATGTATGTAGCATTCCATTGAATACGTGCCACATTTTCATCATCCAGTCATATTGTTAAATATCTAGGTTGATCCCAACTCTTAAGATTTTGTACAGAATGCTGCAATGAATAGTGATTTGCATACATTCTTTTGAATGAATGTTTTCTGTCCTGGGAATAGATACCCAATGCAAAATTGTTGTGTCATATGGCAAAGCAATTCCTAGTTTACTGAGAACACTCCATACAGTATACCAGAGGGGTTGGACCACACAGCATTCCTATCAGCAGTAGATGAGAGTCACTTTCTCACCACATCCCTACCAATACAAATTGTAGCCAGTATTTTTGACATGTGCCACCCTCACTGGTTTTAGATGATATCTCATTGTTGTCTTAATTTGGATTTCCCTAATGATAAACCATGATGAGATTTTTTTCATGTACCTGTTGGCCATCTGTTGTTCTTTCTCAGAGAAGTGTCTGATCATTTCCTCTCCCCACTTTATGGGGTTTTAAAATATTTGTGGGGTTAATCTTTATGAGTAATTTGTATGTTCTAGATATCAACCCTGTATCTGATGTGTGGAGTACAACTATTTTATCCCACTTGGTTAGCTGTCTTTTAATTTTAGCCCGTGTTTCTTTTGCCATCAAGAAACTTTCTAGTTTTATGTACTCCCATTTATTCAGATTTGATTCTACAGCTCTTGCCATTGGCATCTTCACATAAAGACTTTTCTTTAATGTCCAATACATTAAATTTATTGAATTAAATTCTTTAATGTCTAAGAGTGTTTTCCATATGTTGTTCTCAATGAATTTTATATACTCAGGTCTGATTTCAAGACCTTTGATTCATTTTGAGTTGACTTCTGTGTAAGGTGTAAAATGGGTCTAGCTTTAATTTCTTATACATTACTAATTGTCCCAGAAGTGTTTGTTGAAGAGGCTGTCTTTATTCCATTTATTTTTCCAGCTCCTTTGTCAAAAATTAATAGACCATATAATAGATTTTTTTTGCTGTATGTTCTTTTCTGAGCCATTTGTCAATATGGCTTTGGGGCCTGAGAAATAGCATGAAGGTAAGGCATTTGCCTTGCATGCAGAAGAATGGTGGTTTGAATCCCGGCATCCCATATGTTCCCCTGAACCTGCCAGGAGCGATTTCTGAGCCTGAGCATAGAACCAGGAGTATCCCCTGAGTGCTGCCTGGTGTGACCCAAAAACCAAAAAAAAAAAAAAAAAAAAAAAAGGTCTGTGTTCCTATACCCTGCTGTTTTGATCATGAGGGCTTTGTAGTACAGCTTCAAGTTAGGTAAGATACCTCTTAGATTCTTGTCTTCCAGAATGATTTTGGCAATCTGAGCATAAAGCCAGGAGTAATCCCTGAGCACTGCTGGGTGTGACCCCCCCCACAAAAGAAATATTTGACAATGCCTGGGACTTGGATTGCCAGCAATGACTTGTCCACCTGACTCTGGGCGTGAGGTATGGGAGAATTTCTAAAGGGCACAGAATATTCAGTCTGGTGCAAAAAATTCTAGTAAACACAACAGGGCAGCATGAATCAGATCAGGAGTGCTAATGGTCCAGTAAAGGGTGTGGCACACTCAGTGCAACAGGAGGAGCCATGATGGCAGAAAACTTGTTAACCCACTCATGGTTTTTGTCCCTGTGTTGAGCTCTCTATTCTCAATTCCCTGTTTGGGTGCCAGATGTAAGGGTCCACCTGAGAGAACAGGTCTGAAACAGGGGCACTGCCAAGATTAAGAAAATAAGACAGGGCCTGAGTGATGGCACAGTGGTAGGGCCTTGCATGTGGCTGACCCAGGAAGGACTGTCTTTCGATCTCCCAGCATCCCATATGGTCCTCCAAGCCAGGAGTGATTTCTGAGCACATAGCCAGGAGTAAACCCTGAGCATCACTTGAGTGTGACCCAAAAATAAAAAAAGAGTGGGGAGAAGAAAAGGAGGAAAGAATGAACAAAAGAAAGAAAGAAAGCAGAAAGAAAAGCAAGCAAGCAAGCAAGCAAGCAAGCAAGCAAGAAAGAAAGAAAGAAAGAAAGAAAGAAAGAAAGAAAGAAAGAAAAAGGAAGAAAGAAAAAAATGAAAGATTTTTTCTGTTTTCTGTTTATTTATTTTAAGGCTCTTTCACAACTTCTGCTGTATGGAAGTGTTATGCTGCTCATCTTCTATCTCACTGATTTTATCCTCAGCAGTTACTCTGCTGATGTAGCCTTCTATTGAGTTTTTCAGTTAGCCTATCAAGTTTTTCAGCCCTTTGAAGTTTTCTCATTTATACTCTCATATCCTATCGAGTCTTATTAATGGTTTGTTCCATGGCTTCTTTAAGTTGTTTCATCATCCTCCACATTTCCTCTCTAACATCATTATCAAAGAAGCTAGATAGGTGAATGATTTTAGTTCGGTCCTCAGAACTTCCATCTCCATTCACAAAGTGTGGTGGATTTCTCTGTTGTCTTCCTATTGTGATTTTAGCAGTATGTTGGTGTGTTTTATGTATTGTGATGATATCCTTAGCTAGAGGAAATATGCTTCTGTGGTGCAAAATAGAGCAGCTGCATTCTTCCCAGTGAGATAGCCTGAGTTTACAACGGTCCTTTTGATTTCAAAATCTGCCCACCATTACTATAGCTGCTGTTTCTGCTCTTGCCTATCTCAAGGTCACACTTTTCTCTGGATGCAGGATTTTTAATTCAGAGTAAAGGCTTGGCCTGAGGCCATGACTTGGCCACCTGGGAAGGGAGGACATGACCGGCAAGAGGATACCCAAACCAGTGTCTCTTTGGCTTCATTGGCACAGCTGGCTGTCTCATAACCTGCTGTCTCACAGCTGCAGTGTCGCTGCCTATATGGCCAAATTGCAAGGCACTGCTGCCTTGCTAGTCTTTGCCTTGGCTGCATGCCCTTAGTGCTAATGTCCACGTCCCAGTAGTTTAGTCGTGTAAATGTGCCAGCATCACGCTCTACAGTTCCCAGTTCCACCAGAAGTTCAAATCAGGGCACCACTCACTGCCAGACTAAGCAGAACATTGCTGCTTAGCTCTTTCCAAAACTGCCACTTTTGCCTAAGGCTGCCATTGTCATGCTTGTCTCCTGCAATCTCCCAGGAGCTTGATTTTCGATCTGGTGACCAGCTGCTACTCCGTCCCCAGGACTCCATTCCCCCATTGCTCGGCTCGGGAATTTCTGGGATATCACAATTGAGGGTGTATGAGGCCAGGGCTGCTGTTGGAGTCTCCAGGCTCCTCTGTACTGCTGCTGCTGCAGTTTCTACTGCTACCACTGTCTGTCTCTCCATAGATCCTCACCTTCCTTCAAATCTGAATCGTTGGCTGGCTGGGTAAATTATTTTTGGTGAAGCATTCATTTCATTGTGGCTTTCCCCAACATCCTATCACTGCCTACAGGCCTGGAGGGTTGATTTTGGTAAATCTACTATACATCTTATAGATGCTCCTTTGGATGTGACTTCTTTCATTGACATTGCTACTTTCAGTATTCTATATCTATGGGCTTCATCATTCTAATTTCATTGTCTAGAGTATTTTTTATTGGGATCTCTTTTTGCTGGTACCTTTCAGATATCCAGGAAGTGGATACATGTGCTTTCCGCTAGAACTCCTTAATTTACACAAAAAATTGTGATGGAGGCCAGATGTTCTGCTCGAGGGGAGACACAGGACCAAGGACCACAAAGTCTTACACAAATCAATCATTACTGTATTTGAACAGAATACCCAGACCACCAGATTTCCTTTTCTCTCCACATATTTGCCAACACTATTTCTTCTCTTTTGATAATGGACATTAATACCATACACTAGTCACGTGATCTAAAGTTTTGATGTCCATTTACCTAATAATAATTGATATTATTCATTTTTAGGAGTAATTTGTCTATGGGCCATTTGTTTGTCTTCTGTGAAATGTCTGTTTTTTTTCTTAGTAACTCCTTGTCAGATGTATGAGGGGTGAGTTTCCTTCTAGTTTTTGTGGTAGTTTCTTTTTATGTGTGAAACTTTTACATTTCATTTAAACATTTTTTGGTCACAGTGTAAGGGTCATCTTTGTGCTGTCCACCAGCCTCACATTTATGACTTTACTGCTGACTGAATTTGTTGTGGAGCAGGAGCAGGTTGTTGCACCTGGTGTGGCCAAGGATCTCTCATTGATATGTTTGGAAATTATGGGGACTGAGGGGCTTAAGCATTTTAGCCAGTACTCTCCCACTCAGCCAAATCCCCGGATTTATATAAGCACTTCAATTTGTAACCCTAGATGATATTGTTTTTTATTCCTTTGAATCTTTGTTGAATCTCCACTTTCCCCACACTTTTAGTTGGCATTTCTTTATTGATGTTATTGTTCTTTTATATAGATGGCCATATATGTAGGTTTATTTCTTTGCTCTCTGTTCTATTTGTTTTATTTCCACAAGTCCCTGGATCTATTTTTGTTACAGTTCTGTATATATATTTTTTAAATGAAAACTTTCATATCACAGCACTTTTTATTTTGCAAGAAAGACAATTATACAATTTAAAAATATAATCCAAAAATCAAGCAGTTCTTTAAAATAGTTCAACCTACTGTATACAGAAATTGCTAGCATTAAAACATCTTTATTAACTCAGTATGTAGTAGCACACATTCCAAACTGTTTATACCATATGAGGAAATTACAATTTAGGAGCTCAGTTTGTTCAACACTCAAGATGACATATGTAGTATGGATGATAGGAAAGAGCTCATGTAAAGTGTATTTCACATACAAAACCTTGGAAGTGACTATAAGGTAGTATCTCGGTCATTTATGAGAAAATAGAAAAACCAGCTTTAGATAGCAAATCTTTGTCAAAACTTAGCAAATCTTTTCCCAAATTTGACTTTTTTAAATTGGCCTTTGAGGAGAGCTAATGACATTCTATTGTATATAATTAAAATATTTTTAACTACTTCAGTCACATTTTGTATTCAATTTAATAAAAAAGGAAAAATAAATAAGAAAGTTATCATTACATTTTTGGAAATTCTTGAACATTTATGCACAGTGAGAGATTTAATAAACAGGTTGACAGCAGGTACGCCTCCAGAATTCATTTCAATACCTTCATTAAATCTCTGAACAATAAATGCTCTAATGTCTGTTTCGTTGTGACAAACATAACACTTTCTATTTTTACCTTCTAAGTTTTGTGGATGTGTAATTACTGTGGCATGAAGTTGGGAACAAAGGTTAATATTTTCCAGAAGGCTCCATCTTTAAGGTAGAAGATGAGTAGTTGAAGCTTAAATTAACTCCTGGTTTAACCTTAAATAAACATCTATTGCCAAAACACAAAAATCCATCTGATATTTTTGCCTAGGTATTTTTTATTAATTATGTCTGATTTTTCCCTGTTAGCACTTATTTTAAGTGAAAAGGGAACCTGATAAAGAAATACTGAACTTGTATCTTTAGCAGACTGCTGGTAATTTGTTTTAAATTTAGCAAATCTAATGTCAAAAGAGGTTTAAAGAAAAGTCAATGGGATAAGCATCTTATCAACTAAATGGTTTTCATAAACATCAAAGAATAGCTTTTTTATATGTAACATAATCAATGCTTAAAACTATAAGTAAGTCTTCAGTTTTTTGCTGTTATTCAATCCTCCAAAATATAGCAAGGACATAATTGCTATTAAATTTTTATAAAGTTTAATAGAAAACCTTGCTATGGATTTAATTACCCACTTATATTAAATTTGCCTTTATAAATCAAAACATCATGACTCTCGTCTATGGCCATACCACCCTGAACGCGCCTGATCTCGTCTGATCTCGGAAGCTAAGCAGTTTCGGGCCTGGTTAGTACTTGGATGGGAGACCGCCTGGAATAGGGGTGCTGTAGGCTTAAAACTCCAGGCCTTCCCTGGTTGCCGGCCCATGTGGACTCTGTAATGGTCCTCAGGCTTTCCCTCTTTCTCTACCTACACTAAGGGGGGGCGCACATGGGGTGGAATGTGGGCCGATGCAGCACTGCTGTATGTCGGGACATTATGTCGTGACATTCACTGGTATTTTTTTTCTCATTGGTCTACATTTCAAAAACTGCGCGGGGGTGGTTTATATATAGTACCATATAATTCAAAATAAAAATGGGAGGATGGACTCTCATGCTGGGAAGAGACCAGTTCAGGTGGGGGTACCTTATATTTTCAAAATAAAAATGAAAGGATGGACTCTAAGGCTAGGAAGAGGTCAGTACTCTTTACCTAATTGTTTACTCTCAGTGGCCTCTTGGCCTCTTCCTTCTTTCATTGTGTAACTGTGGTTGCTACCATACTAGGTTTCTGATTGGTTCTCATGAACGGTGACAATTGAGTCTGCTGTCTTAAGTTAGATTGTTTATTTTCCCCACTTTTTATCTTTTCTCCTCTTTGTGAACTGTTAAGGTATTTTGGTGAAAGAGTCCCTCTTTATCTTTCCTTCCCTTTGTTATTTGTTAAATAAGGAAGTTTGTAGAAGTGTCCCTCCATTTTATATAAGAACCAAGTCAAGGTCACATGCCACATGCCTGGGCAAGCCAGTGAGTTGGGCCCCTTGGTGGAGCTTGAAGGTACCCTAGGCTTTCCCCCATTATCCATTCAGCTCCTTAGGGAGGGTCTGGGTGGGGCTCCGAACTTCTGGCCTCCCAGCTTCTTGAAGGATCTCTCCTTCCTGGGAGCCGGGAGTCTAGCAGGAGGGGGTTTGGCAGGCTCCCGCCATGCCGGAGGCCTTCTTAACCAGGCCTAGTGGGGGTGCAGGACTTGGGTAACCCCAGCACCCCTCTACCGCCTTGCTCCAGATCTCCAGGGCTTCCCCGGGCCACATGCCTGGGCAAGACGGTGAGTTGGGCCCCTTGGTGGAGCTTGAAAGTACACTAGGCTTTCCCCCATTATCCATTCAGCTCCTTAGGGAGGGTCTGGGTGGGGCTTTGAACTTCTAGCCTCCCAGCTTCTTGAAGTCATTGGTAATCTCTTTCCATCTATATTTTCAAAATCAAGAAACATTATTAGTACTCACTATCATTGAATTATGTTTTTATGTATGCAGAATGTCCATTTTGTACTCTGCCCTTTTGCATACCCCTTCATAAGATCATATTTCTCTTTAACTTCCTTAACTCCTATCATTATTACTCCTCATTTACCCTTTCTAACTTAAGTACTGTAGAGTCCTAAGTCACAGATCAAAGTGGTGCCCTGGAGTTAACACCCACCCAACTATTTTAAAAGGCATAAAAAGGACACTTATGTCTTTTCAACATTTTATGGGTGTTTTCTTTGACGGCTATAACTTTTGCTGAATATTTTCTTATACAGTGACGACCCCCCATGTTTTTTATCTTCTCTTTGTGAACTGCTCAATATGGAATTTGGTGTGAAAGAATACCTCAGTTTAATGCTTATGTTTGAACCAAGTCATGGGTATTGTTGGAAATGTTCTTACGCTCCCATATATCTGATAGCACCACGTGGCTTTATTTCTTGTTTGCTTAGGCACACTAAAATGGGAAAATATTATACATACCAATAAGTTCTTATCTAATAGAGATGGGAACACACAAATCTTGTAGTGCAATGAGACCTTACACCCTGAACATTGACAGAAAGACCTGGCACAGGCCTCAGAAGAATGGGCATTCTCCATTCACCCCTGATCTAGAGAAGACATCTACAAAACATCCAAGGTTGTATATAACATCACCTGGAGGCATTCCTGTACCAGGGAAGACTCTACAGCTGCTCTGACATCGATCTACTCAAAAGAGAAACCCCTTAACACTGAGAAGACTTAACAACAACGACCTGCTTACAGGACAGGGCTTCCTGTGTTGCCCTTTCATGGTGAGGTGAAACGAGAAGACACTCCACATCATGACTTCAATGTAGGATATGCAGATTCCAGATTTTAATACAGAAACATGATACCAACAACAGAGATTGTGTGAAAAGTGTGTTGGCACTACGGACAATGTCTTGGATCGGACAATAACTTGCCTGAAGCCTAAAGTTGGTCTTATGCCAGGAAACTTCAGGGGTAGGATCTCTTTGTATTTAGGCCAAGGTTATTCCTTTCCATGCCTCTCATATTTTGGTGGGCCTATTCAAACAACAGTTGCCACTCTAATGCCGATTTTACTGTGCTCCTTTGACTCTAATCCTTAAAATGCACCCACTTGAAATTTGAGGTTAATTTAAGCTAATATGCATGTACATGGAAATGTAAAAAAATACTATGCCTCTAATGTTTAAGGAGTTACATAAGTTTTATGGCTTTAGTTTGCCTTGTGTGCTGTTAAGAAATATTATAATGTGCTACAATCTGGGGACTTGAGGGACAAAGTAATTATACATGGATTCTGTTTTATTTATCTTAATGTTCTTTGGCTGAAAGTTCAAAGTTAAGATATCAGCAAGGGGACTTCTTCTGAGAATTATGTTATGGGTGATTGTCCTTCCACTGTAACTTTACCTTGTCCTCTTTCTTTGCATCTTTTGTTCTCATAATTCAAAATAAAAAAAATTTAAAAAAAAGAACCAAGTCAATTGGATTGTTGGACTTGTTCTAGCATCCCCATAGGCATCAATCTCGCCATGTGATACTGTTCTTCCTTTGCATAGGCACATTAAAATGGGAAATTATATACAAACACGTTCTTATCTTATAGAGATGGGAACACAAATTTTGTAATACAGGAGGCCCTTATACCCTGAACATTGTCATAAAAACCTGGCTTATGTCCTGAAAGAGTGGGTATTGTCCATTTACCTCTGAACCAGGGATGCCATCTACAAAACAACCATGGTCGTGTACTACATCACCTGAATGCAATCCTCTACCAGGGAAAATCCTACCACTGCTCTGGCATAGACCTATTCAACAGAGACTTCCCTTTAAACACCCAGAGAACTTAACAACAATAACAACCCACTTTAAAGACTGAGCTCTCTGCATCACCCTCTGATTGTGAGTGAAACTAAAGAGTGCTCCGCATCATCCATCTTATATAGGATATGGACATATTCCGAGATCCTTGGCTACAGAAACCTGACACCAACAGCAGTGACTGTGTGAAAAATAAAAGTGTATTGGCACTACAGACAATGACTTGGGTTGGACAACCTAATATGCCTGAAGCCTTGAGTTGTTCTTATACCAGAAAACTTTAGGGGTGAGGTCTCCTTGTATTTAGGCCAATGCTTTTTCTTTCCATGACCCCTATATTTTTCTGGGCCTATGCAAACAATTTCCACACTAACACAGTCTTTGCTGTGCTCCTTTGACTCATTCTTAATGAATTATTGTATTATGATCAATTGTGTCAACAATACTACAGCTTTTAATGTTAAGGGACTTGCATAAATTTTGTGGCTTTGGATTGCTTTGTGTAAGAAATATTATAATGTAGTACAATCTGGGGGCTTGAGGGACAAAGTAAATGTACATTTTAAAATAGATAAAAAACATCATGACTCTCACTCTTAAATTAAAAGGCTGGAAAAGATTAAAAATGGCAGAAATGGGGGGGAAAGAAATGGCAGAAACCTGCAATTACTATTTAAAACATAACTTATATTTTCCCTTCTATAATTTCTCTTTTCAGCTTTTTTGCATTCAAGAAGAAAATATACTAATACCAAACTGTTATACATAAGGACTATGGTCATTATAAAATTTACTTTATCAATTTAAATGTATCTTATTGGCCATAATATAATTAAAGATTACAGGACTATGTGCTTAGTTCTTCACGGTATGCTTGGTATTAAATATTGCCATATACTTAGAAGTCATGTCTAAGATATGTTAGAAACAAAATCCCAATTATCTATGAGCTTCAGAGCAGGCATTTATTTGACTATATTTGGCAACACCTTAAGTGTTTTCAATTTGCTTAACTTTGCAGCAGGCAGCTCACCTCTTGGGGCTGGGACAGACTCCATGGAATACTCTCAGAAGTGCTCTACTAATAATACTCCGTTGCCCGTTCATGCTCCAGCACTCTTATTTCCTATTAGCTTAGAAATCATACATTTAAAATATTAAATATTAAACAAATAGGAAACAATTTGCAAGAAAATTGGAAACACGCACTATAATGACTATCAATCCATGTTGAATCATTCCTTCCCAGTGGGGAACATGTTTTTTTCTCCTAAGTCAAGTTCTTAAATCCTAAAATCTCCACTACCCTAGGCCTCCAGTTGCCAGCCAAAATATGGTGCTATCTTCTGCCTGTTCTAAAAATGTTTGTTTTAAATATATATAAATGAGACCAGAGAGATAGCACAGTGGTAGGGTGTTTGCCTTGTATGTGGCTGAAACCGGGAGGGACCTGGCATCCTATAAGGTCTCCCAGCTTGCCAGGGGTTATTTCTGAATGCAAAGACAGGAGTAACCCCTGAGTGTCGCCGAGTGTGGCCCCTAAACCAATAAATAAAGTTAAAAATATATAAATATATAAATATCTATGTACATATATTTGTCAAGTGTACTGCTCATATTAAGAATGCAACCATTTTACTTCTTTTACAAAGATCTTTCCTCTTCTATTAACATGAGTCGCTGGAACTCGAACTCTGGGCCTCACCCATGCAAGGCAAGTAAGTGCCTGATCAATGTTCTGATCACATGCCCCTTTTTGTTACTCATGTCTGACATGGTTGAATTTTGTCTTCCTTTTGGATGACTAATAATCGTAACTTGAAAAAAAATGAAATGTCTTCCCTTTTAGAAACCCTAGGTAAGAAATCCCTAATCATGAAACTCGAAATATTAAAATACTTTTATGATACAAATTAAGAGATCACGTTTGTAACCATATCAGAGAGGTTTCTGCCATGTTTTTGAATAAATATTAGGTATATAAAATATATAAATAAACGTACTGCATATGCTTGTTTACTAATTTTGCTTTTGTAATCGCAGTGACCTATATCTCAGTATTTTTTTTTGTTTGTTTTTATGGGAGGGCACACCCAGTGACGCTCAGGGGTTACTCCTGGCTATGCGCTCAGAAATCGCTCTTGGCTTAGGGGACGCCGGGAATCGAACCCAGGTGCATCCTGGATCAGCCACATGCAAGGCAAACACCCTACTTCTGCACTATAGCTCAGGCCCCCTTACCTTATTTTAAACAACTGAAAACAACAATATAAACAATATAAACTTTCCTTTTTCAAAATAAATTTTCTACCCCTATTAGACATTAAAAATGTCCTTATGGGGGCCGGAGCTATATTACAGTAGTAGGACGTGTGCCTTGCACCCGGCTTCCCAGGACAGACCTGGGTTCGATCCCCTGCATCCCATATGGTCCTCTGAGCCAGGAGTGATTTCTGAGTGCAAAGCCAGGAGTAACCCCTGAGTGTCACTGGGTGTGGCCCAAAAACAAAAACAAAAAAAAATATCCTTATCATTAAACAACAATCAACCTAAACAGCCTTCTGCTTACAGGAAGCCAGTACTGAGCACACTTCTGGGGACTGAAAAGTGTCTTAGCATGACCAACTCCCACCAAACCTGGTCACTGTAATAAGGTGGTGCTGGGGGCCTCCACCACTGTGCACCCCTTCCCTTCTGCCTGCCCCCTCCTCAGCCTGCTCTTTTGATAAAAAGAAACCAGCATTGCTATATATAGCTTTAATTGTACTTTAAACAACAAACCATAGCAGCATTTTGCAGTGCACAAATATCTGAAGATCTTTTCCTGAGCAAGTATATGTCAGTGAGGGAAAGGGAGGTGGGGAAGGAGAAAGAGAGAGAATGAAGGGACCAAATGGCTTTCTTCTGTGGGTATAAGTCAGATTGATTTTTCAAGGTTCGTAGTGGTCTCTTCATGAATGCATATTTTCTCACAAAACATCATGCTGGGGGCCGGGCGGTGGCGCTAAAGGTAAGGTGCCTGCCTTGCCTGCGCTAGCCTTGGATGGACCGCGGTTCGATCCCCCGGTGTCCCATATGGTCCCCCAAGCCAGGAGCAACTTCTGAGCACATAGCCAGGAGTAACCCCTGAGCATTACCGGGTGTGGCCCAAAAATAAAAACAAAACAAAAGAAATCATGCTGTTAAGAACACAACAAAAGGAGTGTCAACATTGCTAGTGTTGGCAAAATCTAGTTGCTTTGTCAGGTAAGGCAGAAATTTTAATATTTATGTAATAGAAGTTCAAATAAATCTTCCTCCAGCAGAGACTGATACAACATTTTGCCCATGCACTGTAAAATTTAGGTTCTGAATATTGTCCATGATATTCAAAATTGCACCATATAAATAAAAGTGTGATGTCAGACTCATCGTTTCTGATGTATTTGTGCTCTATTAGCTATTCCATTTGCTCTTTGATCATTTTCTTTGTGGCAAGACACATTCTTCAAAATTTCTACCAATTTAGTTTGAAGCTGAGCATTAATAATTTTCTTTCTCATCTTAATCATTTGTATAAGGGCTTCCTAGGTTCTAAATATTCTTAGTTCGATTATTCCTTCATTCTCCTCTTCCCTCATTCTTTTGGTAGTAAGCTGCAAGCATCCAATCAAGTGGATTTTTCCTCTTTTCTGCACCTTTGCATTTTTTCTCTTGGTTTTTGGGTCACACCCAACTGCGCTTAGCGGTTCCTCCTGGCTCTATGCACAGAAATCGTTCCAGGCAGGGTTGGGGGACCATATGGGAAGCCGGGATTCGAACCACTGTCCTTCTGCATGCAAGGCAAACGTCCTACCTCTATGCTATCTCTCTGGGCCCACTTTTGCATTTTTTAAAAATCAAACTGAACTCCTGGTTCACCAAGAAGAGGGCGCCTTCTGTGAAGTCTGTGGGTGAATTGACTTGAGGTTCCTACAGCAACACTTGCTGTTTGAACTTCCAGAAAGCCACTAAAGATGATGAAGTCCTCTGAGCTCAGCATCTGGGACTTCTGTTGCAAATTTCAGATATTCAAAGCTGATTTTCTGTCTGGGTGTTTGATTCCATACAAACAATACAGCCAGCTGAAACATTGTCACTTCTGAATCATACTGACCTATTTCATTCTTAAATGTTATAATTCCGGAGAGATAGCACAGTGGTGTTTGCCTTGCAATCAGCCGATCCAGGACCTAAGGTGGTTGGTTCGAATCCCGGTGTCCCATAGGTCCCCCGTGCCTGCCAGGAGCTATTTCTGAGCAGACAGCCAGGAGTAACCCCTGAGCACTGCTGGGTGTGGCCCAAAAACCAAAAAAAAAATGTTATAATTCCATTTGACATGAGATGATGCCAATGTAATTTTTGAGTGCTATGGTTTATTTTTGGTAAAATTCTTCTACTTTCAGGTATCAAATCCTCTAGTTCTGTAGGAAGTGAGAGACTTTCTCAGATCTTCTAAACCAGGTATCAGCATTCAGGATTTTTTTGGGGTCGCATCCGACAGCACTCAGGGGTTACTCCTGGTTCTATGCTTAGAAATCGCTCTTGACAGGCTCAGGGGACCATATGGGATGCCGGGATTCGAACCACCGCCCTTCTGAGTCTAGGGCAAATGCCCTACCACTGTGCTTTCTCTCCAGCCCCCAGCATTCAGGATTTTTATATTAATGGAATCAGCTGGTAAAGCCAATTTGTTTTTATGCATTATCTTAAATGCTTGTTTCAAATCTTCAGATACTTTTATGTCCTGAAACATTTTAGCAAGCTTGTTCACATAATCTTCAGGCATACCAACCTCTTTTAACCACTCTACCATATTCTCTTCAATTTCACTATCAGCAAAGATGTGTAATATGAGATGTTGTGTTCAGTGTGCTTTGTGATATGTCCTAAAACATCTTTATTTTGTATATACAGTATTTAAGTACCCAGAGCCCTTCCCTTAACTTTGCTTCAGTCTCCTCAGAGGTCAGTTCTTTCCTTAATAGTGTTTTTCTAAGCCACATATCACAGTAATTAGCAAGAAGCTCGGGGCATTTTGATTCTGGCTGAGTTTTTAATCCCACCCCTTTCTGCTTCCAAGGTAATTAAAATTTAAATATAGCAGCCTCATTAACAACTGCTTTCTATGCCTTATCTCTTGCAGTGAGAAATCGAGGATCACCTTGAAAAGCTTCATTGACGAGTTTAAAAATCTATTAAATAGCGTAAGTAATTGTGCAATGTATTCCTTAGAGTCAGTGCTTCTCGTCCGGCATCTGCTACACATTCTGCCAGGCCAGCTCTTACCATGTGCTCCTCCAGCTCTTTTATCATTGGCTTTATCTCATTAAGAGCTTTATCCATCAGTGAAAACATTAAATGTGCTGTTTCAGTTTCATTTGGTTTGATCATGGCTTGACATTCTGCTAAGACAGTTTCTTTAAAGGAAGTCCCCAAGTCATTTACACCACAGTTCACGAGTGCTTCAACAGACTTACCTTCTTCTCTGCTTTCTAGATAACGGAGTGTGCGTTTTACTTCTTTTAATTTGACATCTACATAGTTCATGTCATTCTGAATGCCATTCTGTTTGATAAAACCTCTCAGTTGAATCCAAATATGCCTTTTGAAAATGGTCCAGTAAAATTGAAGCTTATCTTCAGGATTAGAACCAAAGTTCATCTAGGACTCTCTCACTCCAACTGAGAAAAAAAAGCTTCCCCCAGTCTTTCAGAATGTACAAACTTCATTGCACTATCTTGGAGGGTGTTTTTTTTTTATACTTAAGAAGTTTAATTCATTCCATGTATCAACCATGAACTTTTGAACAACACTGTCTTCTACATCTTATTTTTTTACTGCTGCCTTGTTTATCCATTAAAGTTGACAAAAAGGCTTTGGTAAAATAATCACATTGTGTAAAGAATTTTTGCCACTCAACAATATATGCTTTTAGCATGCCTATGCCAAAAGGAACAATACATATTGTTCCAAACGAATTTCAAAAGTGCCTGATCCACTTCTTTGAAGAATGTCATGGGTATCTTTAGAGGAATAGCATTAAATCTGTATAATGCCCTGGGGAGTATTGCCATTTTGATGATGTTAATCCTGCCAATCCATGAGCAGGGTATGTGTTTCCATTTCCGCATGTCCTCTCTTATTTCTTGGAGCAGAGTTTTATAGTTTTCTTTGTATAGATCCTTCACATTTTTAGTCAAGTTGATTCCAAGATATTTGAGTTTGTGTGGCACTATTGTGAATGGGGTTGTTTTCTTAATGTCCATTTCTTCCTTATTACTATTGGTGTATAGAAAGGCCATTGATTTCTGTGTGTTAATTTTGTAACCTGCCACCTTGCTATATGAGTCTATTGTTTCTAGAAGCTTTTTGGTCGAGTCTTTAGAGTTTTCTAAGTAGAGTATCATGTCATCTGCAAACAGTGAGAGCTTGACTTCTTCCTTTCCTATCCGGATTCCCTTGATATCTTTTTCTTGCCTAATTGCTATAGCAAGTACTTCCAGTGCTATGTTGAATAGGAGTGGTGAGAGCAACAGATAAGGGGCTAATCTTCAAAATATACAAGGCACTGACAGAAATTTACAAGAAAAAAAAATCTAATCTCATCAAAAAATGGGGAGAAGAAACGGACAGATACTTTGACAAAGAAATACAAATGGCCAAAAGACACATGAAAAAATGCTCCACATCACTAATCATCAGGGAGATGCAAATCAAAACAACTATGAGGTACCACCTCACACCCCAGTGATTGGCACACATCACAAAGAATGAGAACAAGCAGTGTTGGCGGTGATATGGAGAGAAAGGAACTCTTATCCACTGCTGGTGGGAATGCCGTCTAGTTCAACCTTTATGGAAAGTAATATGGAGATTCCTCCAAAAACTGGAAATCGAGCTCCCATACGACCCAGCTGTACCAATCCTCAGAATATACCCTAGGAACACAAAAATACAATACAAAAATCCCTTCCTTACACCTATATTCATTGCAGCACTATTTACCATAGCAAGACTCTGGAAACAACCAAGATGCCCTTCAACAGACGAATGGCTAAAGAAATTGTGGTACATATACACAATGGAATATTATGCAGCTGTCAGAAGAGATAAAGTCATGAAATTTTCCTATACATGGATGTACACGGAATCTATTATGCTGAGTTAAATAAGTCAGAGAGAGAGAGAGAAAAACGCAGAATGGTCTCACTCATCTATGGGTTTTAAGAAAAATGAAAGACATTCTTGCAATAATAATTTTCAGACACAAAAGAGAAAAGAGCTGGAAGTTGCAGCTCACCTCAGGAAGCTCACCTCAGGAAGCTCACCGCAGAAAGTTATGAGTTTAGTTAGAGAAATAACTACATTTTGAACTCTCCTAATAATGAGAATGTATGAGGGAAATGGAAAGCCTGTTTAGAGTATAGGTGGGGTCAGGTGGGGAGGAGGAAGATTTGGGACATTGGTGATGGGAATGTTGCACTGGTGATGGGTGGTGTTCTTTACATGACTGAAACCCAAACACAATCATGTATGTAATCAAGGTGTTTAAATAAAATATTAAAAAAAACAATGCATATGATATTACTGGTACAGTTGGGGGTAAAAATAGCAAGCTAGACAGTCTCTATGCCCTAGTTTTGACCTGAACTTGTATCCCAAACAAGACTTTTCTACTAGAATTTCCTACTAAGCAAATCCAAAATAAAGGATCTACCTTTACATATGAAAATAAACACTAAGACTTATAACTATTAAGGAAATGTGTCTACAAAAACATACAAAGAAAATATAGATATCCCCTTTAAGTCTTTTGAGATAGTCTGAGGGGGGGGTAAAATTCAGGGCACATTTTGATTCTACTCTGTGGTCTTGTGGAGTCTGAGAAACGGTTTACAGCAGTAAGGGATCAGATAGATCCCTCTGGAGCAGAATCCAGTAGCAAGCAACAGTCCAAATTCATGGGAGATGGGAGAAAAAGGGCCATATAGAATGAGTCAGCAGGAGCAGTGGCTGCAGAGTCTTGCCTGGGTGAGAGTTGGGGGGCTGAGAGGGTGTCCTTTTGTTTTGGGATCTGTGTGGCAGCTTGCTGGGGAAAGGGGACGGTCCTGATTCCTGAGGAGTTAAGAATTGAGGGTAAAGAGGGTTAAATATTGAGAGATAATGGATAAGGGTTGAGGGGGTAAGAGGATAGAAAAGGATTTGTAAGGTAGTTAATGGGGGGAGGGAAAATATATAACAGAGACTATATACAATATAGGCAGGCATTATGTATAATACAGATTAGACAAACAAAGGAGTCCACCAAATATACACTCACACCCAGTTATAGACAGACATAGGAGATCTATATGTAGCTTGTATTTGGAAGCCTGACCCTTATGGGATGGGTCAGAGTGCTTAAAAACAAAATGGAATGGGCAAATCAGGTGAAAACATATTTCAATTTCTAGGCACTTCATAATGGTGGGGTAAACTTTGCTAAATAAAGCTTTAGGGGTTAGATTGTGCATGGAGCATTTTAGAATAAATGTAATTTTCATGTCTGGAGTACTAAGCTATATGGTAGTGAGTACTATGAAAGGAGTCTGCTACATGTAGTATCATCTACCATGTCTTGTGCACTGAGGTTCATTTCCTGAAAGGAAACTGATAGCATGGGCATTATGATACAGTAGTAATAATGTACCTTGATTAATTCCTAGTTTTGTGAGGAATATTCATACAGTTTTTCTAAAAGGCTGTACCAGTTGACATTCCCACCAACAGCAAATGAACGTCCATTTCTCCTTACATCAATGCCAGCACTGGTTGTTCTTTGTGATATGTGTCAGTATTTGTGGTGGGAGATGGTATCTTATTGATGTTTTGATTTGCATATACCTGCTGATTAGTGATGTGGAGCATTTTATGTGCATTTTGTCCATCTGTATATCTTCTTTGAGGAAATGTCTGTTAATTTCTTCTCCCTATTTTCAGACGAGGTTACATTTTTTCCTTGCTAAGTTCTATCAGTGCCTTGTATATCTTAGATATGAACCCCCATATCTGATGAACATTGAGTGAATAGTTTCTCCCACTCTGTGGGTAGTCTTTGTATCCTAGTCACTTTTTCCTTTGAAGTGCAAAACCTTCTCAGTTTAATGTAATCCCATATGTTTATCTTTGCTTCCACTTGATTGTCTAGTGGGGATACATCCTTAAAGATGAATTTAGCTTCAATGTGATTGAATATTTTTCCTATGCTTTCATCTATGTACTTTATAGCTTCAGAGATACCAAGGTCTTTTTGGTAGAGCTTTTAGGATTTTCTAAATATAGTATCATGTCATCTTCAAACAGTGAGAGTTTTGTCACAGCTTACACAGTGAAATCGTAGGAAAATCCCCCGAGAGGGGGAATGAGAGCTGGACAACAGGGTAGAGAGGACTGTATGGAAAATATAGTAAGTTTATTAGAGCAAGCTCTGCAATTTATCTCATATTAAGGCACAGCTAATAATTTTCAGATGCAGAAAAACTTATGGGCATATGCTAGCCTCAGCAATCTGATATTATGTCATCTTTAGCAATCCTGTTTCCCCATATGTTTTGCAAGAACCCGAAACCTACAAAAGAGAATGTGGCCTGCAGGCCTGGCTTCAGACAGATACAGCCTTCTCCTTAGACTCCCCGAAAGGCTTTTAGCTACCAGGGCACTTCTACAGTTATGCCAAGACCATCAACCAAGTCCTAAAAAGGCCTCAAAACCGGGGACTTCCTGCGCCAGCACCCCACAGAGTTTAACTTCTTTCTTTTTTGTCTGGATGACACTGATATCTTTTTCTTGCCTAATTACTAAGGCAAGTGCTTCCATTACTATATTTAGTAGAAGCAGGAGGGAACTACCTTGTCTTGTGACAGACCTTAAAAGAAAGGCTTTTGATCCCCTCCTTTGAGTATAATGTTTACCTATGCTTGTGGTAAATGGCCTTGACTATGTTGAGAAAATTTTCTTCAATTATCATCTTGTTGAGAGTTTTTATCCCCAACTGTGCTGGACCTTGTAAAATTCTTCCTTTACATCAATTGCTATGACCATATGATTTTTGTATTTTCTTCTGTTGATATGGTATATTATATTGATTGACATGTTTATGTTAAATCATCCTTGCAGAAATGAATCTACTTTGTCATGCTGTATGACCTTGAAGAGCTGTTGGATTCTATTTGCTAGTGTTTTGTTGAAGAATCTCTATTCATCTAGGACATAAGTCTGCAGTTCTCTTTTTATTGGTGTCTCTGTCTGCTTTTGCTATCAAGATTATATTATCTTCATAGAAATTATTAGGGAGTGTTCTATTTCTTCAATTTACTGTAAGAGCTTATAAAAGTTTGGCAGTAGGTTCTATTTAATGGTTTTGAAAGCATTCACTAGTGAATCCATCTAGGCCTGGACTTTTGTTTTGAGGAAGCATTTTGATTAGTGTGTCCATTTTCTCAATAGTGATAGATTTGTTCAGATATTCTAAATCTTAGTTCAACCATGGGAGGATATAGGATATTTATCCATTTCTTCAAGATCTCTTGTTCTGTGGCATAGATTCTTAAAGTGATCTTTTATTTCCCCTTGGATTTCTGTAGTATAGTATCTCTAGTGACATTTCCTTTTTCTGTTATAATTATGCTTATTATGTTTAGTTTTTTTTCTTTATGAATCCTGATAATAGTTTATTGCTCTTGTTTGTTTTTTCAGAAAACCAATTTTTTTATAATTTTTATTTTGATCATAGTGGCTTACATATTGTTGACAATAATATTTTAGGTACATATTAACATAATATCAGGGGGATTCCCATCACCGAATTATCCTCCCTACACCTCCATTTCCATCCTCCCTCCCATATCCTCCTCCCTCACCCCCAGGGCTGCTAGAATACGTGGTCCCTTCTGAGCCTAGTTTATTATTTAGTGGTCCTACACCTGTTTTGGTCTTGGTAGCTCCCTTGTTTCCTCCTCTAATTGGGAGGCAGGACTAGATAGTTCAAGTTATGTGGTTTTGTTTGAAGAAGAGAAAAATTATAAACTGGGGTAAAAATCAAATACACCGAAAATGGGCGGAGTCCTATAGGCTCTCATCATTGGTTTGAGAGATGAAGGGGAGAAAGAAGGTGAAACACCCCAAGAGTACACAAAGAAGTGTCAAATAAAATATCCTTTGAGCATTCCAACAATAAAGATAAGCACCGCATAAAAGCCATGGTCTTGAGATGAAAAACATGGCAGAGCGCATAAAGAAAGAAAAGAACATAAGAAAAAAATAAAAAAATAAGTATAAATGGAGACAACAACGTCAATAACCATACCAAAAGGAAGAAATCGACAAAACCTAGATAGGTTAAAAAAAAAAAAGAAAAAAATGTTTTGTGCTTTTTTTTTTTCTCTCCTGCACCGGCTCAGTAAATATTGGGGTCATTCGGAAAGAAATTCCCTTGGCCTAAGAGATACAGGATTTCTCCACCCTTGGAGTATATTGTCATGGGATTAACTATAAACTCCGTTTAGGTTCATTTACTCTCCTCTCAGTGCTTTTGTGGTGTTTGGAAGACTTCTGCTCCGTTCTGGGTGATAAAATCAAATCTCTGTATCTAGATATCTCATTATCTGCACAGGTCAAGGGGTAGAACTTATGATGAAGCCTTTTTTGTGGTTTTAGAAGATCTGTTCCCTCAGTGTCATTTTAATCTGTCTTCTGTGGTTGGTGGTCTTGGTCTCTGCACTGATCCTAGGATGGAGCCTAGGATAGTGTCTTTCGTTATGTTTCCAGAAGACCCAATCCGTTGCAATTGTCTCAGACAGACCCTTGTAATTGGAGATCATGGAGAACCAACATTTTTCATTGATATTTTAGATTGTTTTGTTTCCAGTTCATTATTTTCTGCCCTAATTTTTATTGTTTCTTTTATCCTGCCTATATTTGTTTTATTGGTCCCTTTTTCAATTAGCTGATATAATTTTTATGTTCTTGATTTTACAAAGGTATATTTTGAAGCTTAGCATGTGGTCTGCTTTGGAGAATTCCTTATGTACATTGGAGAACTCTATATGTGTCTACTAAGTCATTCTCTTCCAATCCTTCCTTCAATGCTAGTATTATTAAATTTTATCCTGATTGATCTGTCAAGAGGTTACAGGGCAAGGTTAATATTATTGTTTTGCTGTTAATTAATATCTTTCTTCAAGTCTCTAATAAGTTGTTTTAGGTATTTTGCTGGCCCCTCTTAGGATGTACACATGCTTAGGATGTAAGTTCCTCCTGATGTACTTGATTAGAAAACATGTCCAGATATGTCTTTTATAATCTTTTAAAGTATGAAGTTTATGTTGTATTATATTACTGTAGCCACTCCAGCCTTTATAAGTTTTTTTGCTTGAAGATTTGTCCTCCAATCTTTAACTTTGAACCTGTGTTTGCTCTGAATATTTAAATGCATTTTGCAAGCAGCAAAAGGTTGAATTCAATTTCTCATCAACTTTGCCACTCTTTGTGTCTTAACTCATGCATTTAGCCTATTGACATTGAGAGAGGTGATTGTCCTGGGACTTTGGTCATCTTTTGGTGTGTTTATGGGGTCTGTCTTGACTTAAAGTAGACCCTTCAGTTCTTCTCTTAATGTTGGTTTTGAATCAGCAAAGGTCCTGAGCTGTGTTTATCATCGATGAAGTTGTGTATCCTTCCTTCAAACCTAAATGGAAGTCTGGTTAGTTGAAGTATTCATGGCGAAGTGTTCAATTTGATGAGTTTATTTATTATATCACACACTACCTTTGGGCCTGCAAGGTGTCTTGTTATAAGTTTAATGTGAATCTTTTTTGGGGGGGTCACACCTGGCAGCGCTCAGGGGTTAATCTACACTCAGAAATTGCTCCTGGCAGGCTCAGGGGACCATATGGGATGCTGGGATTCGAACCATCGACCTTCTGCATGAAAGGCAAATGCCGTACCTCCATGCTATCTCTCCAGTCGTAATATGAATTTTAAGGATATTTCTGTGTATGTAACTTTCCTTTTTTGATCTTGTTGCTTTCAGTGGTCTATCTTTGTGGTTTTCTTCATTGCGACTTGAGTGCTTTATTTGGGTCTTTTTAAGCTGGTAATCTTCCAGTATCCAGGATGTTAATGATTGCACTTTTCAAATCTGGCAACTTTTCAGAAACGATTTTTGACTGTTGCTTCTTCTTTGGGATTTTCCTCCTGCCTCTCTGGCCCCCAATGATTCTAATGCTGTTCCTGTTAAATTTAGCCCAAAACTCTTTTGTTGTGTTTTGGTTGATTTAGATAATTTTTCTGTTCCAACTTCTTCCAACTCCTGATTTTCTCCTTAGCAGCTATTAATCTGCTGTAAAGCTTTTCAGTGAGTGTTTCATTTTGCCTCCAAGTCTTTCAGTTCTGTAATATCTGTTTGAAGTTTTTCACATTTCTACTTTAATATATTCTTGAGTTGTATTGACTGATTTTCTGTTCCATGGCTTCTTTGATTTCATTGAGCATCTTCCACATTTCTTCTCCAAGGTCCTTGTCAGAGAGGCTTTAGAGTTGACTGGTACTGTGTCTTCCTAAATATCATCTTCATTTACTAAGCATGGTGGTGTTTTGTGTTGTTTCCCTTTTGTTACTTTTCCAGTGTGATGGTGTTTTCTTTGTGTTGTATTGGGGCTCATTGATTAGAAGACATGCATGTCTGTGGAGCAGAGCAGAGTGGCTGTGGTCTTCTTGTGACATGTTGGTCTTGAGTGTTCAGTGGAGGTGGCTGTGGTGTGGCAGCTGCCTCAGGGCATAGGCCTTAGGGTGCTGAAGGCTGAGATGTGTCAGTAGCCTTGGGGCATCACCAGCAGCTGTGGAGGTGTAGTATTATAGGGGTGCATTCTCACCTGTGATTGGGTCCCTCTGCAGCTTGGAGAGACTGTTGTTCTCAGATGGTGGTTTCCAAGCTCCAGCAGAAACTCTGACAGGGCATCAGTCTTGGGGCACTGGCAGATGATAAGTGGTGGCAGCCTTGGTGCACCAGTGGTGGCTGGTCACAGTATTTTTAAAATATATCTTTCATATAACTTCAGCTTAGTAGGAGCAAATTAGCAACAGATATTTTGTTAATATATTTTCTAAAAAGTAAGATTCTAGGGGCTGGAGCAGTGGGGCATTTACTCAGAATGCTCTGACCTAGGACAGACCTTGGTTCAATCCCCCGGTGTCCCATTTTTTCATGTGCCTTTTGGCCATTTGTATTTTTTTTTATCAAAGTGTCTGTTCATTTCTTCTCCCCATTTTTTGATAGGATTAGATTTTTTTTTTCTTGTAAAGTTCTGTCAGTGCCTTGTATATTTTGGAGATTAGCCCCTTATCTGATGGGTATTGCAGCACTATTTACCATAGCAAGACTCTGGAAACAGCCAAGATACCCTTCGACAGATGAATGACTAAAGAAACAGTGGTACATATACACAATGGAATATTATGCAGATGTCAGGAGAGATGAAATAATGAAATTCTCCTATACATGGATGTACATGGAATCTATTATGCTGAGTGAAATAAGTCAGAGAGAGAGAGAAAGATGCAGAATGGTCTCACTCTTCTATGGGTTTTAAGAAAAATGAAAGACATTCTTGCAATAATAATTTTCAGACACAAAAGAGAAAAGAGCTGGAAGTTACAGCTCACCTCATGAAGCTCACCGCAAACAGGAATGAGTTTATTTAGAGAAATAACTATGTCTTGAACTATCCTAATAAGGAGAATGTACGAGGGAAATAGAAAGCTTGTCTAGAGTACAGGCGGAGGTTGGCTGGGGAGGAGGGAGATTTGGGACATTGATGATGGGAATGTTGCACTGGTGATGGGTGGTGTTCTTTACAATGCTGAAACCCAAACACAATCATGTATGTAATAAAGGTGTTTAAATAAAAAAATTTTTTCCTACTCGAAAAAAAATTAAGGGAATGGAAAATAGAATTCAACAGAAAATAAATCAATAAAATTAAAAAAAATCTAAAATATAGTGAAAATATATCATAAAAGTGACTGTAGTTGGTTTTTAACATTGTGAGTTTCAAATAAACCTGCTTTATATTTATAAAGAATCCTTTTCCTAAGTATTTTGATTATATGAAAGCTTTTCTGATATATGGCAGTTGCATTAGGAATTACAGATAATATTAGCAATTTTTTGTGACTATGGGCAAGTTATAAGTTGCCTGAAATTGGAAAACAGAAAATATGGGAGAAAACCTCATTTAATACTAATATATCTGTGATTCTGGACAAAATATTTTTGTGATGTTTTGAAATGTTAATATTCATGTTTTAGGCAAAAAAGTTCAAGAATGCATTAGATATGACAGAGATAACTATTAGTAACATTTTATAACAGTAAAGTTGTAGATGATCTCTATCAATCAATATAGGTCATTTAGACTTGCTTAACAAGCTAATCTGTGTTAGACATAATTTGAAGATACAGAAAAAAGTACAAAATATAAACAAAACACATTCTAAACTATGTGTACCTTACATCAAGATCTGTCAGGATCTACCAAGTTTTCACATCCTAACTCAACTGGGTTTTCACGCCATATTTTGAATTACAATCCTTTGAATATAGGGGAAATCCATTCTTTGAGACAAGTGAAATGCTTTTCCGCTTAAACTTTTAAATGAGAAATGTCTGATTTCAATATGATAGATAATGCACAGTTCAGGTACCTTTTATATGTTCACCATGCAATTATGTAACTCCTGCCATATTTACTGCATTTATCTTTCCTGTCACTGTGAGTGACACACCAGCTGACAGTGTTATGAATAGGAAAGTTTGGGCAGAGTGACTCAGAAATATTTTTACCGTGTGAAAGGACATTTGTGGAATGTAATGGCACCATTACCTTCTGCTCCTCAGAGAATGTGGCATTGAATATTGGCTCTTGCCACTGTACCCAGTGAATTAAAGTGAAGTTTTGGCCTCACGTTTCATTCTGAAACATTTAAATAATCTCCTCACTTAAGTATCCCAATGTATTTCTTCTTTAACTAAACTTTAACTTAGAGTTTATAATTTGACTTAGGTCTGGTTTAGCCAAAGACCTCAGACCATTTCAGTAAATGCTATTACCAAAATTAGAAAATTCCGAATGAGTTGCTGTGAGATTGGTGTGAAAGTTCATCATGTGAATTTGATAGCTCTAAACATGAGGTGAACTTGCTGTGTTTACTGAAATCACTCAGTCACTTTCCTTAGATTTCAGTTATAGAATTGTCCAATAGGTTAGCACAGAATGACCTGATGTGACTTAAGAGTTATTTTGGACATAATTCTTTGGCCAAATACCTTTGTCTAAATTTTTCAAATGTTCTTGGGTTAGGAAAGGCCATAACATGAATTTTATTATGTGTAATTTCTTTGCTCTTTCATTAAGCAACGAATCTCTTCTTTGGACATTTCATTGTATCAGATTTCAATCCAGCTTTGGACCCAATGGACCCAATAATTGAACCAAATCATCTCTTGTTGTTTTACTTCTAAAATATGCTGGGTGTTTTTTGGGGGTGTGTGTGTTTCAGTGGTGAATTCACTAAACTCTAAAATAATTTGGATCATGCTTATGAGTAGTTTAATATTTTTCACTTGGGCTGGAGAGAGAGTATTGGTCTTGCATGCAGCTGACCTGAATTTTTAAAACAATTTTTATTGAGGCCATTATGAATTACAAGTCTTTCACAGTTGTATTTCAGGTGTTTAGTGACAGTGAATTAGGGCCATTCCCATCAACAGTGTTGACCTCCCTCTACCATAGCTCCGAGCATGCATGACATACCTCCATCTTAGCTCCCTGGACTACTAGTGTAACAGGTCCATTTTGTGTTTAGCTTGTTATGGTTTGGGTCTCTTTATTCTGTTGTCAATAACTTTGGCTTGGGGATTTAGAGCTGACCTCTTTTTTATTTTACACTCAATGTTCCTGAGACCACTTAGCCCCTGGGCCCCATCCACTATTTTTTCCTTTCTTAATTTGTAAAAAGACAGAGAAATATGAGACAGATCAAAGTGATTCAAGTTCTATGATTCTATGGAAAAGCAGGAGCCCCTATCTAGAATATAAGTAAAGTTAAAAGAAAAAAAATAAAAATGGGGGGGAGGGGCAGGGTTATTTTTGGCATAAGCACATCAAACATTGGGGGAAATTAGAAAGAAAATTTCTTTGGCCTAAGAGATACAGGGTGTCCCTGCCCATGAAGCATACTGTCAAAATATCAACTATAGGCTCCAGGCATGTTGGTTATCCAACCCCAATGTCTCTTTATGGTCCCAGAAAAAATTCTGCTCAGTTGCAGTTGACAAAGTCAGTCTTCTATAGTTAGAGATCTTGGTTTTTGTACAGGTCCTAGTATGAAGACTAGGATAAAGTCTTCTTTGTAGCTGACCTGAATTTTATCTTAGGTTCCCCATATGGTCCCGTGAGCAAAAAGTCAGAAGTAAGCCCTGAGCACTGCTGATTGTGGTCCTCCAAACAAAAAAGTTGTATTTTCTAAATTTATTTACTATTCTATTGAGAAATCTCTGACTCAAGGATTATAGGATTAACTAGTTTTCAGAAAGAAGATATGTTGAAACTTGTCTCAGGCACCAATTTCTAGTTAATCTTATGAATTTGTCAAGTAGGTGTTTATTCTATTGGGAAATAAGAGGACTCCTATCCTTAAAATATATTTCCCTTACTAGATCAGTTAAAATTTGAAAATCTTTTCTCTCTCTAGGTAAGCAATATGTTGAAACTGGTATAATTCTGTTTGGGTAGTATATAAATTTGTATCTATTATGAAAATATTAATACATTTAATATGTAATATTTTGCAGCTCTAAGATAATTAGCTGAGAATACTAATATCAAGTATTGATTTGGGTTAAGGTGGATTTGAGGAGGAAAGTCTGATTCAAGTAATGCTAAGTTTTTGACTAGGCAAGGGAAACATGCTGAAATAAAGTTTCTGAATACCAGGTGGAAAAAGAAGTTGAAGAATGTTTAGACCAACTTTACCTTATTTTCCTAAAACTCAACATTTAATTGTGAAATCTAAATAACAGTAGACTACCTCTTCTGCCATCCATCCAATTTACTTTGGAGACAATATTGGAGGGAATATTCTCTATCTAGTTGGCTAAATACAATTGCATAACATTTTTCTTTTATAGTAACTTCCATATAGGTTTATTCATTCCATTTTAGTGAAAATGTTTCCATTAATACTTCATGTTGCCTAGCATTCTTATTTGAAAAATCAGTCATGGCTTACTCTTTAAATCATGAAAATCCTGCTCAACCTTTCTCACAACATCTTATCCTTAGAATAGTTTTTACTTGGTTTTACTTGGTGGGAGTGATCTTTGTACAGGTTCCACATCTTCTTGGGGAAAGCTATTGAAACCCTGCTGAATACTCTTTTACACATATAATTCCTCTTTTATAGTTTAATCTTAATTTTTTTTTGTTTTTGGGTCACACCCGGAAGTGCTCAGGGGTTACTCCTGGCTGTATGCTCAGAAATCACCCCTGGCAGGCATGAGGGACCATATGGGAGGCCAGGACCACCGTCCTTCTGCATGGAAGACAAACGCCTTACCTCCATGCTATCTTGCCAGCCCCATTTAATCTTAATTTTATTGGGAAATATTCTAACACATTTTGTCCAAGTGTATTTTAATGAGAAAATAATCATTGAGCTATTTCGTTAATGAAAATGTTATACCTTAAACACGGTTGATTATAGTATTCTAGGTCGTAAATACATTTTTCTCAAAAATTTGTTTTTGGTCCACAATCAGTGGTACCCAGGACATACTCCTGACTCTGCACTGAGGGATCTGGGGCATTAGGGATTGAATTTTGGTGAGCCTCTGGGTAGAAAATCCATACATCTGCCCAAATTTTTTGGAAAGAATGATTCATAACTTTCTAGCTTCAAGTGCGACTGTTGAGTCAACATTGTAATTTCGTTCCATAGTGCTTTGAAATTTCACTATGTTGTGCTCTGCATGATCTTCTTTCTTTCTTTCTTTCTTTCTTTCTTTCTTTCTTTCTTTCTTTCTTTCTTTCTTTCTTTCTTTCTTTCTTTCTTTCTTTCTTTCTTTCTTTCTTTCTTTCTTTCTTCCTTCCTTCCTTCCTTCCTTCCTTCCTTCCTTCCTTCCTTCCTTCCTTCCTTCCTTCCTTCCTTCCTTCCTTCCTTCCTTCCTTCCTTCCTTCCTTCCTTCCTTCCTTCCTTCCTTCCTTCCTTCCTTCCTTCCTTCCTTCCTTCCTTCCTTCCTTCCTTCCTTCTTTCTCCTCTTTTTTTTTGTGTGTCACACCTGGCAGTGCTTAGGGGTTACTCCTGGCTCTGTGCTCAGAAATCGCTTCTGGCAGGTATGGAGGACTATATGGGATGCTGGAATTGGAACCACCATCCATCCTGGATCTGCTGTGTGCAAGGCAAACACCCTTCCGCTGTGCTATATCTCCAGCCCCCTGTATGATCTATTTTTGTTTATTTGTTTTTGGGCCACACCCGGTGACGCTCAGGGGTTACTCCTGGCTCTGCACTCAGAAATTGCTCCTGGCTTGGGGGACCATGTGGGACGCCGTGAGATCGAACTGCGGTCCATCCTAGGCTCGCATGTGCAAGGCCTTACCCCTTGCATCACCGCAGCACTCCCTGTATGGGCTATACTAGGTACTTGGTGGGTCCTTTGTCTTAAAAAATTCATGAATTTCAGTTTTAGAACATTTTAATATAACTTATTAAATATTTTTATTTTTATATCTTCTCTATAAATGTAGTGTCTAGGTATTTAATATCATAAATTTATATTCAAGTCATGTATTCTCTCTAATTTTAATTCTTATTCTTAGTCTTTTTAATTAAAATTCCTTAGGTTCTGGCCAGAGAGATAGCATGGAGATAAGGCATTTGCCTTGCATGTACAAGGTTGGTGGTTTGAAACCCGGCATCCCATATGGTCCCCTGAGCTGCCAGGAGCGATTTCTTAGCATAGAGCCAGGAGTAACCCCTGAGCGCTGCCGGGTGTTACCCAAAAACAAACAAAAAATTCCTTAGGTTTAATTTTTAGATTCCCTGAATATGATTTAATATAGATTGAATATGTTAAAGTATGCTGGGATATTTCTGTTACTCCAAAAATATGAGTAAATTTTTCTTCCTTTTATTGCTTTTTCAGTTTCTGACTAGCCCATTTTTTACATTATATTACTTTCATTATTTTCTTTGGTGTTTTGTTCTGCAGGTCTTGCATATATAGGTCATAGGGCTGAATAAAAGTTTTTGGTTATGTATAAATATTGATAAACTATACATTCTGTTTAAAGCTGAGAATGCTAAAATTAAATCTCCCAAATAGGTTCACCAAAATATCAGTATTTTAACATGCTCTATCGGGCAATTTAGTTTACACAGAAATATTCCTATTTATTATAAGGTATTAGGAATCTATTTGTGGTTATTCTAAAATATACTGCAGGGGCAGAATGGGGACAAAAGTTGTTATGGAGATACCATTTCCCTTTTCAGTGTGACAACTCAACTTGCTTCACAAGTATTGAGAAGAAAAATGCCACCCCAAACTTCCATATGCATTGACACAGGGAAATCAGTTCATGGAGTGCAAGAATAATCTACAAATTTTTCTAAACAACTGTAAAAGTATCCTTTCTTCTAGTAATATCCATACCTCTGTTTCAAAAGTTTCTTTGTACCTCCAAATCTTATGACTTTTTCAAGTACTAGAGAATTAATTGCATTGCCTTTTTTTGGCTTCTCTCCAGTTTCAGGCTTATGTGTCAGTATTATCTCCTTTCCTAAATCAGTTACCAGCTGTCCATTTACTTTCCAACTTAACAAAACTTGTGTTGACCTTTCTCTTTGCTGTCATCTCCTCTCATGTTCTCTTGACATTTTATTTTTATGACTAATTTTTTCTACCAATTTAGAGAGGTAAGGTAATTGGATATAAATCATTTTCATATTTATGTGGTTATATTAAACCAGAGCTTCCCTCATTTTGTATTCAATAATTGCATGCCATTCTATAGTACACATGAACCAAGGGGTGTGGCATAAGAAATATTTACTAGTCTAGTAGGGTATCATCAGAATGTTTACCATTCATAGTGATAAAACATGTCTAGAAGATTTCTATTAAATTCAACTAATAAACCTTTAGCTGTTAGGTTAAGTGGAGCTTTGAGTTGTTCTGTATTAAGGTTCAAAGCAGCAACTAGCTGTCGGCATGTGTTTGGTACAGATATCAAGGCAGAAACTATGAAAAGACTTTTCTGGAATTATTGAAATACTTTAACAAAGTGTTTATTTATATGATTCGTTAAATATCCAGAGTCATGCCAGAAATTAAGTAAGCAGGTCAGCAATGTGTAACAGAACATTTTGTGTTTTATAAGGGAATATTTCTGTAATTTTTTATTTATTTATTTATTTATTTTATTTAAACACCTTGATTACATACATGATTGTGTTTGGGTTTCAGTCATGTAAAGAACACCACCCATCACCAGTGCAACATTCCCATCACCAATGTCCCAAGTCTCCCTCCTCCCCACCCGACCCCCACCTGTACTCTAAACAGGCTCTCCATTTCCCTCATACATTCTCATTATTAGGACAGTTCAAAATGTAGTTATTTCTCTAACTAAACTCATCACTCTTTGTGGTGAGCTTCCTGAGGTGAGCTGGAACTTCCAGCTCTTTCTCTTTTGTGTCTGAAAATTATTATTGCAAGAATGTCTTTCATTTTTCTTAAAACCCATAGATGAGTGAGACCATTCTGCGTTTTTCTCTCTCTCTCTGACTTATTTCACTCAGCATAATAGATTCCGTGTACATCCATGTACAGGAAAATTTCGTGACTTCATCTCTTCTGACAGCTGCATAATATTCCATTGTGTAAATGTACCACAGTTTCTTTAGCCATTCGTCTGTTGAAGGGCATCTTGGTTGTTTCCAGTGCTGCAATGAATATAGGTGTAAGGAAGGGATTTTTGTATTGTATTTTTGTGTTCCTAGGGTATATTCCTAGGAGTGGTATAGCTGGATTGTATGAGAGCTCGATTTCCAGTTTTTGGAGGAATCTCCATATCGCTTTCCATAAAGGTTGAACTAGATGGCATTCCCACCAGCAGTGGATAAGAGTTCCTTTCTCTCCACATCCCCGCCAACACTGTTTATTCTCATTCTTTGTGATGTGTGCCATTCTCTGTGGTGTGAGGTGGTATCTCATCGTTGTTTTGATTTGCATCTCCCTGATGATTAGTGATGTGGAGCACTTTTTCATGTGTCTTTTGGCCATTTGTATTTCTTCTTTGTCAAAGTGTCTGTTCATTTCTTCTCCCCATTTTTTGATGGGATTAGATGTTTTTTTCTTGTAAAGTTCTGTCAGTGCCTTGTATATTTTGGAGATTAGATTTCTGTAATTTTTATTTAATAATAGCATATGTATTTCATTGGGCACCTAAAAAATCAGATGAAGACGTACAAATAAAGATCAACAAATAAAGATCATTGATAAAGAACAACTAGAAATCAGCAACATGATAGATAAAGCTTCATTATCTTGCTGCATGTTTTGCTTTAAAGATAAATTTATGAGGTATGAGAAGATGGGATAGTGACCATGACACCAAATCAGAGGAGAGGATTTATTGGTGGAGTTAGCCCTAAGCATTTTGGTACATTGACTATCAATACACTTGAAAGATGTGATTGGACTGCTGTGAGATAAAGATGGTAAAAATAGCATTCTACTTTCCAAATAGAGGCAGATAATTGTTTTGCCCAAACACCAAGCTCTGGGTAAAAGTTAAAAGAAAATGATGTTTTTGTAGTGGCTGGTTTTGTTTTTTCATTTGTTTTTCTTGTTTTTGTTTTGTTTTGTTATATTTTCTTCTTTTTTCCCTTTCACCTTTTGAATTGATATTTATAACTTCTAAACCAGGAGTCTCAAACTCACGCATAGGCCTCAAACGGCCCTCTGTACAACATTTTGTGGCCCTGCCCTAGAGGAATAGTTTTTTGTTTTGTTTTGTTTTGTTTTAGTTGTTTGGGTCACACCCCCCAATGTTCAAGGCTTACTACTGACTTTGCACTCAAGGATCACCCCGACTTTGCCTCCTGCGGCCCCCAGGTAAATTGAATTAGTTTTTTTTTTCCCAACAGAACCACATAACTTGATTCATTTTGTTCTGCCTCATAAATTGAGGGGGAAAAATGGATGATACCAGGACCAAAAAGTCGTATGAACATAGAGTAGAAATAAAAATGATCAGATTTGTGCTCTCTTCAGCAGCACATATACTAAAGTTGGAATGATACAGAGAAGATTAGCATGGCCCCTGTACAAGGAAAGAAAAAGAAAAAAAAAGATGAGACTTAAACACCAAACCCAGAATCAGTGACAACAGAATCGATACCCAATCTACAACGAGCTATACACAGAGGGGAGCAGTTACACTAGCAGTTTCAGGGATGGCGAACAGGATTTTACCCTCACTCAAAATGGCAAAATGCAATATGTGTTTAATATATTATTGTTAAAATGATATGCTTTTGTGTGAGTGTTTTTCCTTTTTGGCAGGTCACTGTGTGATGTGGCTCTGTGACTCTCACAGTTTAAAATTTTGGCTCGTTGTGTCCAACTTGTTCTAGTCGAACAGTGACTAGCTGACTGTGGGGCAAAAGAGGGAGATATGGGATGTATGTTGGGAACAGGGGTGGAGGGAATACAACACTGGTGGTGGGAATGATCTTGATTCATCGTCACTATGTACCTTAAATAGTACTGAGAGAAACTCATAATTCACTTTGTTCAAAATAAAATAAAAAAATGAAACTTAAAAAAAGAAAGAAAGAAAATGAGTCCTGTTTAGTGGGTAGGGCCTTAAGTTGGACTCACTCCGTTGATCCAGTTTGATCTTTGCATGTCACCAGGAATGATCTCTGATAACAAATACAGGACTAAGCCTTAAAATACTGCTGGATATGGCCCCAAAACTCAACAAAACTTCTAGAAAGAACAGAGAAATAAATCACTGTTTTATATTAAACCACAATTGGAATAGTAGAATTTCCTTTCTATCCATTGGGGAATAAGGCATAAATTCAGGAGCTGAGAACTGACTTACTTTTCACAGGAATAAGGAATGGAAGTGCCATGTAGGCAGAGTGACAGCCCATAATAGGCAGATGGACTGGAACAAGTAGAGCGACAGCACAAAGCAACCCTCAGAGGACTATTTCAACCCACACTGGCAATATAATAAAAAATGTTTTGATTTCCTCTTAGCTACCAGCCTCCTCCTCTTTGCTATAGATAGAGAAATAAAGCATTCCAACATTACTGCTATAACATCCTTTGAAGGAAAATCAAAGTAACTAACTGCACGAACAGAAAAATTCTGCCAGAAACTGATAAAATAAGATATCATTTCATAAAAGAATTGTTGCTTTTCAGAGGGAAAATAAAAGATACATAAATGGGGCAGATAATAGTAAAAGTTGAAAAGATCCATCGTAATAAACATTAGCCTTTAAAGAATCTTATTATTTAGAAGTAAAACCATATTTTATTTAGAAATTCTGAGAAAGGGGAGGAAGAGATAAAGAGATGCTCAATATATATATGAGCATATATAAATATATATGCTCAAGATAAATATATATAAAGAGATGCTCAAGAGAGAATGATGGCTTCTCCAAAGGCAGAGAGAGACCCAACACACACCCCAAACTCAAATTAGGAAAGTAGGAAAGTACACATCTCAAGAGGAGAGCTGTGGAAGACACGTGAGTACAGGCATCATATGTACAGGCAACATACATGTGTCACATCAGAAAATCTTAAGTCCAAGATAAAATAAAAAGAAGTACAAGAGCACAGAAATATCTTATTCTTTTGGTTTTGGGCACACCCGGTGACACTCAGGGGTTACTCCTGGCTCAGAAATCGCTCCTGGCTTGGGAGACCATATGGGCCTCTGAGGAATCGAACCACGGTCTGTCCTAGTTCAGTCTCATACAAGGCGAGCGCCCTATTGCTGAGCCACCTCTCTGACCCCATGAAATATCTTTTTTTTACATCACTAAAACCTTTATTTTTTTCTTCTGGTGTATATTATTATTATCATTATTAGTTTTGAATTACAAATCTTTCACAGTTTTATTTAAGGAACATAGTGACAGTGAATTAGGGCAATTCCCCACCACCAGTGTTGACCTCCTTTCGCCCCTGTTTCTAGCATGCATCCCATACTTCTCCTTTTGCCCCATGGAGTGCCAGTGTAATCAGTCCCTTTTTGTATATAACTTGTAGATCTTGATTCTGTTGTTGTTGACTTTGAGTTTGGTATTTAGGCCTGATCATTATTTATTTCCACTCAGTGTTCATGTGACTGTTTTCTCCTGATACCATCGGTTTCTTTTCTTCCCCCTTAATTTATGAGGCAGAACAGATGATTCAAGTTCTATAACACAGAAATATCTTCAAAGAGACTAAAACTAACAAGAAGCTTCAAAAATATTTCTGGCCATGAAGAGCACATTGAGTGAAGTCAAATGTAACATGAAAAGGTTTAGTTTAGACTCAATGTCACTGAAAAGAGAATATCATAAATTGAAATGTAAATTGTAGTGATTACTCAATTAAATAGAAAAAAAGATTTAGGAAAAAATAAAGAAAATGCATGCAAAATGTCAGCCTATTAACATAAATATCAAGATACCAGACAAAAACTATAGAGAAAGGAGCAGTTATCATATTAAAATACAGGAAAGGCACATGTGTTGCCTGAGTACATGGTGCCTGAATGCTTGTTGTCTGTATCTCCCCTCTTGAGATGTGTACTTTCATGGTTTAATGCTGGGTTGTATACTGAGGCTTTCCACTTTTGGAAGAGTCCACATTTTCTCTTGAGTTTGTTACTCTCTCATTCCTATTCTCTCTCCTCTGGTTCTTTAGTAGTCTGGTTCTTTAGTAAATAAAACCTATTTTTTTACTTCAAAAATGTACAGGAGAACTTCCAAAACATAAGGAATAGATTAACTCCTGATAGATGGCTACGAAGCTGAGAGAATATAAAATTAATTTATGAATCCAAAATGTCCTACCCATATCAATGTGGAATTGTCAAAAGTCAGTGAAAAGAAAATAATAGTGAATATTGTTAGGGAAAATAAAAACTATACAAAGATTCCACTATCAGGGTTTTGTTAGACTATTTAGGAAAAAATAGAGGCTAGAATCTAGAATAACAGAACATTATTGAGACATTATAGGAGATTAAAATAGCCAGTCAATATTATATTAACCTGAAAAATTATGATGTATAAACAAGTATAAGATGAAGAAGATAATTTTTTTTTAGTTTTTGGGTCACACCCGGCGGTGCTCAGAGGTTACTCCTGGCTGTCTGCTCAGAAATAGCTCCTGGCAGGCACGGGGGACCATATGGGACACCGGGATTTGAACCAACCACCTTTGGTCCTGGATTGGCTGCTTGCAAGGCAAACGCCGCTGTGCTATCTCTCTGGGCCCTAAGAAGAAGATAAATTTTTACCTTAGATACCAAAAAGATGATAATGGGGGGCAGAAATATACTACAGGGATTGTGGATCTTGCCTTGCATGTGGTTGTCCTGGGTTCAACCTCCATCTCTCATATGCTCCTTTGAGAATAGCCTGGAGAGATTACTGAACACATGGCCAAGTATAACTCCTGAACACTGCTAGGTATGGTCCCAAAATTAAGAAAAAGGCTAACAATATTTATTACCAAACATGTTCTATAAGAAGTTTCAAAAGGAGTTATTTTACATAAAAAATACAAAACATTGAGCAGGAGAATAAATAGCAATTGAGTAGCTGGAAAACAATATAAATATAAAACAAAATTTGAAAGAAGAGGAAGAAAAGAACAGAATCAGTGCAGTCAAACAATGTGTCAAGAGACAAAAGAGGCAGAACCAGTGCACTGTGAGGAAAGCTCATTGTGAGGCGAACAAGGAAAGAGGCCTGTGATGCAGAAGAAGCAGAAATAGCATGCAGAAAATTGAGTACTGCCACTCTGTTTCTCTCTGCAGCTGCACATTTCATCTACTCTATGAACCCCAGCACAACACATAAAAATCGCCATCATACTGCAAACTTCACAATGTGGAAACAATGCAGAGCGACCACTATATTTAGTGAATGGAGATAGTTGCTCTGAAGACCCAATGAGTAACAGACACATAAACAACCTCTCTGATAAAGACTTTAGAGAGGAAATGTTAATGATGTTCAAAGAACTTAAAGAAACCATGGAAAGAACTGAACAAAAAATAGTAATTCAAGAGGATATGAGAATAGAAATGAGAAAAATTTAAATAGAAAAAACAGGACTTGGGGCCGTAGAGATAGCATGGAGGTAAGGCGTTTGTCTTTCATGCAGAAGGTCATAGGTTCAAATCCTGCCATCCCATATGGTCTCCCAAGCCTGCCAAGGGTGATTTCTGAGCATAAAGTCAGGAAGAACCCCTAAGGGATGCCAGGTGTGACCCAACCCCCCCCAAAAAAAAGAAAAAACAGGACTTAAAACTTGGTAGGTGAAATGATAAACCCACTGGAAGGCCTCACCAGTAGAGTGAAAGCTGGTGAGGATAGAATTAGTGAGATGGAAGGTGAGCTGCATACAGCAGAAGAATAGAACCTTAAAATAAATGAAAAGAAGATGGAAAAATCAGCCAAGTGAATAATTGACAATAGAACTCTGGGATAAATTCAATAGAAGAAGGGCGTTAGTCTTGCACACAGCCGACCCAGGATAGATGGTGGTTCAAATCCCAGCATCCCATATGGTTCCCTGAGCCTGCCAGAAGCAATTTCTGAGCACAGAGCCAAGAATAACTCATGAGAGCTGCTGAGTGTGACCCAAAAAAACAAAAAAAAATTCAATAGAAAAAAACATAAGAATTACTGGAGCACCAAATACCCAGGATGAAATTCTAAGTGAAGAACCAACAGTCAGGGACATCATTGCTGAGAAGGTCCCAAAGTTGAAGAGTACATGCACCCACATCCTGGATGCTGGAAAAATACCAGCAAAAAGAGACCCAGAGAAAAGTACCACAAAACACATCCTAATCACAATGATGATAACCAAAGATAAAGATAGAATACTGAAAGAAGCAAGATCTTAAAGGGAAATAACATACAAAGAAACATTCTTAAGATTTAGAGCAGATTTCTCACAGGCCTGAAAGCAGTGGTGGGATATAAAGACTGAATTGAATGAAATGCCTCACCATGACTATTTCACCCAACCAGACTTTCTTTCAGGTTTGAAACAGGATATACATCTCCACAGATAACAACAGCTCAGAAACTTTAGACTCAAAACCAACCTTAAAAGAAATAGTGAAGGGTTTACTTTAAGGCAAGACATACCCACAAAACACAACAAAATCCCCCAAGAAGCTGACATAAAATTCTAGGAAATAATATCTCTCAAATTTAATAGATTAAGTTCACCGTTTAAGAGACACAGAGTGGAAAAGTGGATCAGAATATTGAATCCAAAATTTTGCTGCCTGCTAAAACACACTTGAATAGTCAGAGCAAAGACTCAAAGGTTGGAAGGCAAACCATAAAGCAAACTAGGCTGTGGTGACAATCTAACATAGCTGACATAGACTTCAGACTCCAAAATGTTATGAGACAAGAAGGAGCATTCGTTAATAATCAAGGGATATACGCATCAGAAAGAAATCACATTCCTAAATATATGTGCAGCCAATGTAAAATACTCAAAACAATTCTTCATAGTCTTGAATAAAGACATCAATAGCAATATAATACTTGTGGGATACATCAACACTGCCTTGCCACCACCTGATAGATTAACCAGGGTAAATCTTAACAAGGATATATTGGTTTTGAATCAAGAAATGGAAGAGAGAGCCAGAATGGTAGCGCTAGCTGTAAGGCCTCTCTACTTTGCAAGTGCTAACCTAGGGCAGATCATGGTTCGATCCCCCAGCCTCCCATATGCTCCCCCAAGCCAGGAGAGATTTCTGAGCACAAAGTCAGGAGTAATCCCAGAGTGTCACTGGATATTACCCCAAACAAAAACAACAAAAATATATTTCATTAGTAAGACTCACAAAAAGAGAGATAAACTTAGTAAATCGAATCAGAAATGAAAAGGGGATGTCACTACAGATACTACAGAAATTAAAAGTGTAACCAGAAATCATTTTTAGAATCCTTATGTCAAAAAACAGGAGAACCTGAAAGAAATTGATAAGTTCTTGGAATCCTATAACTTCAGAAGGGTTGAATTAAGATAATCTGAAATATCTGATAAGATTTATCACGATCAGGGGAGTCTAGCAGCATGGGGTTCGGCAGGCCTCCCTAGGCTTTCCCCCATTCCCCATTTGGCTCCTTAGGGAGGGTCTGGGTGGAGCTCTGAACTTCCGGCCTCCCAGCTTCTTGAAGTCACTGGTAATCTCTTTCCAGTCTATATTTTCAAAATCAAATATCTTGCCTCTAAGGCCATATTTCCCGGTTCTGAAGTCAGAAATGTCAATTCAAGGCCATGACTGTCACTATATAATTCATACTGCTGATTCAGAATGGACATGTATTTTTGAACCTGTGTGACCATGAGACATTATTTTTACATCTCATTTGCCTTTTATGGTCAAAAGGTAATAATTCCCCGTTCTGAATTCTGAAATGTGAATTCTAGGATCGTGACTGTGACATCATAATTCATGATGCTGAATTCAGAATGGACATGTTTTTTCAAACCTGTGTGAGCATGAGATATGGTTTTGTCATCCTATTTGCCTAATTTGGACAAAAATGTAGACAACCAATTTCTTGCCTCTAAGGTAATAATTCCCCGTTCTGAATGTTAATTCTGCCAAACCTTGAGCAGGGTGTTTCCATTTCCGTGTGTCCTCTCTTATTTCTTGGAGCAGGGCTTTATAGTTTCCTTTGTATAGTCCTTCACGTCTTTGGTCAAGTTGACTCCAAGATATTTGAGTTTGTGTGGCACTATTGTGAATGGGGTTGTTTTCTTAATGTCCATTTCATCCTTATTACTATTGGTGTATAGAAAGGCCATTGATTTCTGTAGGTTGATTTTGTAGCCTGCCACCTTGCTATATGAATCTATTGTTTCTAGAAGCTTTTTGGTAGAGTCTTTAGGGTTTTCTAAGTAGAGTATCATGTTGTCTGCAAACAATGAGAGCTTGACTTCTTCCTTTCCTATCTAAATTCCTTTGATATCTTTTTCTTGCCTGATCACTATAGCAAGAACGTCCAGTACTATGTTGAAGAGGAGTGGTGAGAGGAACAGCCTTGTCTTGTACCAGAATTTAGAGGAAAGACTTTCACTTTTTTTCCATTGAGGACAATCTTTGCCTCTGGCTTGTGGTAGATGGCTTCAACTAGATTGAGAAAGGTTCCTTCCATTCCCATCTTGCTGAGAGTTTTGATCAAGAATGGGTGTTGGACCTTATCAAATGCTTTCTCTGCGTCTATTGCTATGATCATGTGATTTATTATTTTTTTTGTTGTTGATGTTGTGTATGATGTTGATAGATTTACGGATATTAAACCATCCTTGCATTCCTGGGATGAAACCTACTTGGTTGTAATGTATGATCTTCTTGATGAGACATTGGTTTCTATTTGCCAGGATTTTGTTGAGAATCTTTGCATTTGTGTTCATCAGGGATATTGGTCTATAATTTTCTTTTTTGGCAGCATCTCTCTCTGGTTTTGGTATCAAGATGATGTTGGCTTCATTAAAGCTGTTTGGGAGTGTTCCCTTTTTTCAATTTCATGGAAGAGCCTGGCTTAAATTGGTAGTAGCTTCTCTTGAAAGATTTGAAAAAATTCATTAGGAAATCCATCTGGGCTTGGGCTTTTCTTTTGGGGCAGATGTTTGATTACAGTTTCAATTTCCTCAGTAGTGATGGGGGTGCTTAGATATGCTACATCCTCCTTACTTAAATGTGGAAGGTTATAAATGTCCAAGAATTTTTCCATTTCTTCTAGGTTCTCATGTTTTGTACCATAAAGTTTCTCAAAGTAGTCTCTGATTACCCTTTGGATCTCTACAATATCTGTCGTGATCTCCCCCTTTTCATTTCTAATATGGGTTATCAGATTTCTCTCTTTCTCTTTCTTTGTGAGTTTTGCCAATGGTCTATCAATCTTGTTTATTTTTTTAAAGAACCAACTTCTGCTTTCATTGATCTTTCTGATTGCTTTTTGGTTTTCCACTTCATTGAGTTCTGCTTTCAGCTTTGTTATTTCCTTCTGTCTCCCTATTTTTGGTTCCTTTTGTTGGCCATTTTCTAATTTTTTGAGTTGCTTCATTAAGTTTTCAGGTATGCCCCTTCTTCCTTCCTGATGTGTGCTTGTAGAGCTATAAATTTTCTTCTCAGGACCGCTTTTGCTGTGTCCCATATATTCTGGCAGTTTGTGTCTTCATTATCATTTGTTTCCAGGAAAGTTTTGGTTTCGTTTTGATTTCATCTCGGACCCACTGATTGTTTAGTAGCAGGGCGTTTAATTTCCAATTGTTAAAGTTTTTCGTCTATGTGGCTTTGTAGTTCACATCTAATTTCAGAGCCTTGTGGTCAGCAAAGGTAGCCTGCAAGCCACCCCAGCTTTTTTGAGGGTGTTGTTTGCTTGGATGATTTTTCTCCAGCCTTTGATTTTGAGTCTATGTTTGTTCTGGCTATTCAGATGTGTTTCTTGTAGGCAGCAGGAGGTTGGATTCATCTTTTTGACCCATTTTGCCACTCTGTGTCTTTTAATTGTTGCATTTAGTCCATTGACATTGAGGGAGATGATTGTCATAGGATTTAATGTCATCTTTGTGGATAAGTTTGCTGTATTTGTTGGTCTTTCTTGTCTTAGAGTAGACCTGTCAGTTTTTCCTTTAAGGCTGGTTTATCATCCATGAAGCTATGTATCCTTCCTTCCAACCTGAACATGAGTCGGGCTGGGTGCAGTATTTTCGGTGAGGCATTCATTTCATTCATCTTGTCACAATATTCTACCACTGTCTTCTGGCCTTGAGAGTTTCTTGTGACATGTCTGCTGTATGTCTTAGGGATGCTCCTTGGAATGTAATTTCCCTTTTTGATCTTGCTGCTTTCAGTATTCTCTCTCTATCTGAGGGACTTGTCATTGTAATGAGGATGTGTCTTGGGGTGTTTTTCTTCGGATCTCTTTTAGATGGTACTTTTCGGGCATGCAGGATTTGATTGCATATAGTCTTTAACTCTGGGAGTATCTCTTTGATGATGTCTTTGACAGTTGATACTTCCTGTGGATCTCCTACCTGGGTCTCTGGGACTGTGATGATTCTTATGTTGTTTCTGTTGAGATGATCAAAGACTTCTATTTTCATCTGTTTGCATTCCTTGAGTACTTTTTTCATTGCCTGATCTTTTGTCCTAAGGTTCTTTTCCAATTTCTTCTGTTGTGTTGAGTTTTTCTGCATCTCATCTTCCAGTACTACGATTCTCTCCTCAGCTACTGTTACCCTGCTGTCAAGGCCATCCACTGAGGTTTTCAGTTGAGCTACCATGTTTTTCAGATCTGTTATTTCAGTTTGGAGTTTTCTGATTTTTGCCTTGTGTTCTGTTCTGATTGATCTATGCTTTCTTTGAGTTCTTCAAACATCTTCCATATTGCTATTTTAAGTTCCTAATCCGAGAGGTTAATCAGGTGGTTGGAATTTATTAGGTCATCCGAGCTTTCGTCTTCATTCTCTGTGCATGGTGTTTGTCTGCGAGGTTTCCCCATTGTCACGCTTGTAGTGTGGTTTTTCCTGCGTGTTGTGTTGGGGTTCATTGGTTAGAAAGAGTGCGCCGTGAAGCTCTCTTCTGCTGCCTCTAGTTGACAGGTTTTGGAGGTGAGTTCCCTAGGCCTCTGAGGAGACCTTCAGGTATTTAGAAACACAGACAGGCACAGGAGAAGTTTCCCTTGAAGTCCTCAGAGTGATCAAAGGCACAGCAGGGCGGAGCCTCTGCAGGTTAGAGAGCTCAGCTTATTGGATGGCGACCCCCACAGCCAGAATTTACTTACTAGGCAGCTTCAAAGTGCAGTTTTTTGGGGTGATTAGTTATCATTATTATAGAATTATATTAATAATCATATATTATAATTTGTAATATATTATTCATATAAGCATAATAATATACCATATTATATATTATGTAATTATCAATAATACACTATAAAATATAAAATATAATATATGGTATAATAATATATAATATATTAGTTATATTATATAATATATATTATATAATAATTGTGATATAATACAATATCATATTATATTATATATAATATGTTATAATTATAATATATAATAATATGTTATATATAATATATTATATTATATGTTATAATAGATCATAATAATACAATACTATGTATTACAATGTATTATCTAATAAAATTATAAATCATATAAAATTAAATAAAATATGATATGATATGATATAATATAAGATAATATAAATAATGTGATATGATAAAATATAATATAATATACAGTTATAAATATGTAACATAATACTATAAATAAATTATAGATAATATATAATATATTATCATATAATATATAATATAATGCTATATTATATATTATAGTATGTAATATATCATATATTATATATTTTGATATAGAAGTATATAAATTATGTAATTATAATATTATATTGATATATATTATTATATAGTATGCTAATATATAATTTATTATATCAGTATGGTTTTGGAATAAAGACAGGCCCTCAGATCAATGAAATAGATTTGAGTATACTGAAACGGACCTCCAGATATATTATCATTTAATTGTGGATAAAGGGGAACGAAATACAAAGTGGACCAAAGTCACTTTAGTTAGTGATATTGTGAAACCTGGTCAAATACGCAAAATGAATTGAGACTTCTCTTTAACACCATGCACAAAAGCCAAATTAAAACAGATTAAAGACCTTGATATCAGACCTGAAACTGTAAGGTACATAGCAGAAAATTTAACTAGAGAGCTCCATAAAATTGAAGCTAAATGCATCTTCAATGATGAATCACCACTGTCTAATCAAGTGAAAGCAAAGATAAACAAATGAGACGACATTAAACTAAGAAGCTTCTGCACCTCAAGTGAAATGCTCACTAGGAAACAAAGACTACCCATAGAATGGCAGAAGTTACCCCCTCAATACCCCACTGACAAAGACTTAATATCAAAGGATATACAAGTCACTGATAGAACTTAGTAAGAAAAAACATCTATCTCTATCCAAAAATGGGGAGAAGAAATGAATAGAAATCTCCTCAAAGAAGAAACACAGATGGCCAAAAGGCACAGAAAAAAATGCTCCATAAATAACAATGATATATTTTCGCAAACCACAGAGTCTGCTACACACCATAAAGAGCATAGTGCTGGTGCAAATGCTGTGTGGAAAGGTTCTCATTCATTGTTGGTGGGAATATACATTGATCCAGCCCTATTTATAAATAAATTCTCCTAAAATACTTAGAAATCGAGCTTCCATATTAAATAGCTATACCACTCCTAGGGACATACTCTAGGAACACAAATACACCATGCAGAAAAGCCCTCTGCATTCCTATGTTCATCGCAGCACTCTTTATTATAGCCAGAATTTGGAAACAATACATGTGCCCAAGAATAGATGAGTGACTAAATAAAATGTAGTACATCTACACAATGGAATACTATGGAGCATTTAGGAAAGATGAAGTCATGAAATTTGCTTTTATACATGAATGGTTATGAATAATATTATGGTGAGTTAAATGAGTCACATATAGAATAATCTCCCTCATTGTGGGATATAAAATAAAATATAGTATGGTATTAATATTGAGAGACTATTGGAATGAGGACCAGTAGGAGCAGTCCATGGTAAGAATCTTGCCACAAACAGCGATGAGTTTAGTTAGGGTCGACAAAGTTTCACATGAGAATAATCATTGGAACTGACCACTCTATGCAAGAACTGGGTATTGAAAGGAATAAAGTGATATGCATGCTACCCCTTCTTTAATATTAGTTCAAACTACAATGTCAAAAAGAAAAAAAAAGGAAGAGAGAGAGAAAAAGAGACAGAGAGAAGTAAAATGCCCAAAAGGTAGGCAGGAAATGTATGAGAAGGAAAATGAAGACATTGGTGGTGGAAAATATACACTGGTGAACAGTGGTGTACATTGGGTGTGTGGAACTCAACCATGAATAATTTTGTAACTGTATCTCTGAATTATTCACTTTAAGAATTTATTTTTAAAAAAGGTTTGGGATCGGGCCGGGAAGGTGGCGCTAGAGGTAAGGTGTCTGCCTTGCAAGCGCTAGCGTAGGACGGACCGCGGTTCGATCCCCCAGTGTCCCATATGGTCCCCCAAGCCAGGGGCGATTTCTGAGCGCATAGCCAGGAGTGACCCCTGAGCGTCAAACGGGTGTGGCCCAAAAACCAAAAAAAAAAAAAAAAAAAAAAAAGGTTTGGGATCAAGGAAACATTAACTTTATATCATGAAAGTGGAAAGGATCTGTCTTCAATATTATATTTCTTTGGTAGACTGTGGGGATCCACACTTCACAGTGTATCAGGGCTTACTCTTGGCTCTGTGCTCAAACATTATATGGAAACATATGATCGTAAGGAAACATGGGGTGCTGAGACTTGAATCCTGGTCTGGCCTGCGCAATGCAAATGACCCACCTGGTGTTCTATGCCCCCTGTCTCCTCTGAAATAAGGTAGTGAGTAATTTTCTTAATTTTTATTTTGTTTTGGGAATGCACTTGGCTGTCCTAGATCATACTCCTGGATCACTCCTGGTGGTGCTCAGCAGACTGTAGGTTGTGTTAGGGATTGAAACATGGTGTGTGATGTGCAAGGAGTGCTATTTGCCTCTCTGGCCATCTTCATTCTTTACATTCAAATACAATTATCTTTTTTTTTTTTTTTTTTGGTTTTTGAGTCAAATCCAGCAGCACTCAGAGGTTACTCTTGGCTGTATTCTCAGAAATCATTTCTGGCAGGCTCAAGGGACCATATGGGATGCCGGGATTTGAACCACTGTCCTGCATGCAAGGCCTTACCTCCATGCTATCTCTCCAGCTATCTCTCAAATACAATTATTTTGTGAAAGAAAACATCTATAACTGAAGTTTTACCCTCTTTTTTGTCTATTAGAAACTTAATATATTTAATGATCATAAGAAAACTTATTTTAATTTCCTTTTATTGGGACACCATTGAATTGTAATAGTATAATTATGTTTTTAGAAACATAAATATGTTTGAGAGTGTAAATATTTATTTGTGTTTTGGGGGCCACACCTGGTTACTCAGGAGTTACTGTTAACACTACACTACACTGCTGGTGCTTAGTTGACCATGTGGGATGCTGGGGATTATACCTGGGTTGGCTGTCTTCAAGGCAAGTACCCTAGCTAGAGTGATATGTTGTGTTTTTTGTTTTTGTTTTTGGGCCATACCTGGTGATATTGAAGGGTTATTCCTGGCATTGCACTCCGGAATCTCTCTTGGATAGACTCAGGGACTGTATTTTCCACCACCAATGTCCCCATTTTCCTTCTCACACACCCCCTGCTGGAGATGAAATCCAGATAGCTGCATACAAGGCTAGCGTCTTACCCACTGTATTATCATTCTGGACCCTACGATAGTATTGAAAAATTTCACATCTCATCCCTCATCCCCTGAACTTTTTCAGGTCACTCCTCCTACCTTGTCAACCCCAGTTCTGTAGTCAAAGTCCAACAGAATCATGTCCATGACACTTGCTTCAGTATTTTTTTCCTTTGAAATTGTGGGTTCTCAGTATAAATCAACAATCAAAAGGAACCTTTGTGTAGCACATAGAAAATATAAAATCATGCATTTTTATTTATTTAGTCCAAGCAAAGTTCTCTTTTCAACACTCATATTTTGAGTTTGTATATTCTGAAGCACTGGCAAACTCTACGTTTTAGTAAGCAGTAATTAGTAAATTAGTAATTTAGTGAATTAAAAGGATATATGAATTGATGATTTAAAACCATGAAAGCGGCATCTTTGAATACATTTGTGATATGTTTATTATCATGATGTTAAAAAATAAGCTACAAAAGTATATAATATTACAAGATTAAAATTGGGTAAAGTTATAGTGCATATAATTTATAAATCTAAAATTTATTTTATAAATCACTAATATGTTTACATTTTATACAACAATAACTTAAAAGTTTATAAACTGAAAAAACTCACATCATAAGAACGCATTTCTGAAAAGATCTCTTCTGGTCTAGGCTAAAAGTATTGAAGAATTTTATATAGATATCCAGTAAAGCAATTAATCAGAAAATTATACTTCCCATCAATGAAAAAATAAATTTAATTCTTGATTATTTTGTTAATATAGATGAAATGCAAAGTTAAAATGTCCTCATAAACTGTTATGTCTCAAATGACGTGCTAATAGTTATATATTTTAAATAATTCAATTTCTGTGGAACAACTAAAGTAGGCTTAGGTTTCTTAATGATATAGCAATAAATAAATTATAAAAGAAAGCAGTAAAAACAAAGAACACAAGTCTAAGATCAACAGGTCACAACTTTCAGTCCTTGATCACCTTCTTTTTTTTTTTTTTGCATATTTTTTTTTATTTAAACACCTTGATTACATACATGATTGTGTTTGGGTTTCAGTCATAAAAGGAACACCACCCATCACCAGTGCAACATTCCCATCACCCAAGTCCCAAATCTCCCTCCTCCCCACCCAACCCCTGCCTGTACCCTAAACAGGCACTACATTTCCCTCGTACATTCTCAATATTAGGACAGTTCAAAATGTAGTTATTTCTCTAACTAAACTCATCACTCTTTGTGGTGAGCTTCCTGAGGTGAGCTGGAACTTTCAACTCTTTTCTCTTTTGTGTCTGAAAATTATTATTACAAGGGTGTCTTTCATTTTTCTTAAAACCCATAGATGAGTGAGACCATTCTGCGTTTTTCTCTCTCTCTCTGACTTATTTCACTCAGCATAATAGATTCCATGTACATCCATGTATAGGAAAATTTCATGACTTCATCTCTCCTGACAGCTGCATAATATTCCATTGTGTATATGTACCACAGTTTCTTTAGCCATTCATCTGTTGAAGGGCATCTTGGTTGTTTCCAGAGTCTTGCTATGGTAAATAGAGCTGCAATGAATATAGGTGTAAGGAAGGGGTTTTTGTATTGTATTTTTGTGTTCCTAGGGTATATTCCTAGGAGTGGTATAGCTGGATCGTATGGGAGCTCGATTTCCAGTTTTTGGAGGAATCTCCATATCGCTTTCCATAAAGGTTGAACTAGATGGCATTCCCACCAGCAGTGGATAAGAGTTCCTTTCTCTCCACATCCCCGCCAACACTGTTTATTCTCATTCTTTGTGATGTGTGCCATTCTCTGGGGTGTGAGGTGGTATCTCATCGTTGTTTTGATTTGCATCTCCCTGATGATTAGTGATGTGGAACATTTTTTCATGTGTCTTTTGGCCATGTGTATTTCTTCTTTGTCAAAGTGTCTGTTCATTTCTTCTCCCCATTTTTTGATGGGGTTAGATGTTTTTTTCTTGTAGAGTTCTGTCAGTGCCTTGTATATTTTGGAGATTAGCCCCTTATCTGATGGGTATTGGGTGAATAGTTTCTCCCATTCAGTGGGTGGCTCTTGTATCCTGGGCACTATTTCCTTTGAGGTGCAGAAGCTTCTCAGCTTAATATATTCCCATCTGTTAATCTCTGCTTTCACTTGCTTGGAGAGTGCAGTTTCCTCCTTGAAGATGCCTGTAATGTCCTGGAGTGTTTTGCCTATGTGCTGTTCTATATATCTTATGGTTTTGGGGCTGATATCGAGGTCTTTAATCCATTTGGATTTTACCTTTGTACATGATGTTAGCTGGGGGTCTAAGTTTAATTTTTTGCAAGTGGCTATCCAATTGTGCCAACACCACTTGTTGAAGAGGCTTTCCCTGCTCCATTTAGGATTTCCTGCTCCTTTATCAAAAATTAGATGGTTGTATCTCTGGGGAACATTTTCTGAGTATTCAAGCCTATTCCACTGATCTGAGGACCTATCCTTATTCCAATACCATGCTGTTTTGATAACTGTTGCTTTGTAGTACAGTTTAAAGTTGGGAAAAGTAATTCCTCCCATATTCTTTTTCCCAATGATTGCTTTAGCTATTCGAGGGTGTTTATTGTTCCAAATGAATTTCAAAAGTGTCTGATCCACTTCTTTGAAGAATGTCATGGGTATCTTTAGAGGGATGGCATTAAATCTGTATAATGCCTTGGGGAGTATTGACATTTTGATGATGTTAATCCTGCCAATCCATGAGCAGGGTATGCGTTTCCATTTCCGTGTGTCCTCTCTTATTTCTTGGAGCAGAGTTTTATAGTTTTCTTTGTATAGGTCCTTCACATATTTAGTCAAGTTGATTCCAAGATATTTGAGTTTGTGTGGCACTATTGTGAATGGGGTTGTTTTCTTAATGACCATTTCATCCTTATTACTATTGGTATATAGAAAGGCCATTGATTTTTGTGTGTTAATTTTGTAACCTGCCACCTTGCTATATGAGTCTATTGTTTCTAGAAGCTTTTTGATAGAGTCTTTAGGGTTTTCTAAGTAGAGTATCATGTCATCTGCAAACAGTGAGAGCTTGACTTCTTCCTTTCCTATCTGGATTCCCTTGATATCCTTTTCTTGCCTAATCGCTATAGCAAGTACTTCCAGTGCTATGTTGAATAGGAGTGGTGAGAGAGGACAGCCTTGTCTTGTGCCAGAATTTAGAGGGAAGGCTTTCAGTTTTTCTCCATTGAGGATAATATTTGCCACTGGCTTGTGGTAGATGGCCTTCACTATATTGAGAAAGGTTCCCTCCATTCCCATCTTGCTGAGAGTTTTGATCAAGAATGGGTGTTGGACCTTATCAAATGCTTTCTCTGCATCTATTGATATGATCATGTGGTTTTTATTTTTCTTGTTATTGATGTTGTGTATTATGTTGATAGATTTACGGATGTTAAACCAGCCTTGCATTCCTGGGATGAAACCTACTTGATCGTAGTGGATGATCTTCTTAACGAGGCATTGAATCCTATTTGCCAGGATTTTGTTGAGGATCTTTGCATCTGCATTCATCAGTGATATTGGTCTGTAATTTTCTTTTTTGGTAGCGTCTCTGTCTGGTTTAGGTATCAAGGTGATCTTGGCTTCATAAAAGCTATTTGGGAGTGTTTCTGTTTGTTCAATTTCATGAAATAGTCTTGCCAAGATTGGCAGTAGTTCCTCTTGGAAAGTTTGATAGAATTCATTAGTGAATCCATCTGGACCTGGGCTTTTGTTTTTCGGCAGACATTTGATTACTGTTTTAATTTCATCAATGGTGATGGGGGTGTTTAGATATGCTACATCCTCTTCCTTCAACCGTGGAAGATTATAAGAGTCCAAGAATTTATCCATTTCTTCCAGGTTCTCATTTTTAGTGGTGTAGAGTTTTTCAAAGTAGTTTCTGATTACCCTTTGAATCTCTGTCATATCAGTAGTGATCTCTCCTTTTTCATTCCTGATACGAGTTATCAAGTTTCTCTCTCTCTCTTTCTTTGTTAGGTTTGCCAGTGGTCTATCAATCTTGTTTATTTTTTCAAAGAACCAACTTTTGCTTTCGTTGATCTTTCGGATTGTTTTTTGAGTTTCCACTTCGTTGATTTCTGCTCTCAGCTTTGTTATTTCCTTCTGTCTTCCTATTCTTGGGTCCTTTTGTTGAGCATTTTCTAGTTCTATTAGCTGTGTCATTAAGCTACTCAGGTAAGCTCCTTCTTCCTTCCTGATGTGTGCTTGCAAAGCTATAAATTTTCCTCTCAGTACTGCTTTTGCTGTGTCCCATAAGTTCTGAGAGTTTGTGTCTTTATTGTCATTTGTTTCCAGGAACCTTTTTATTTCCTCCTTGATTTCATCTCGGACCCACTGGTTATTGAGCATGAGGCTGTTTAACTTCCAGGTGTTAAAGTGTTTCTTCTGAGTCCCTTTGGAATTCACAAATAATTTCAGAGCCTTGTGGTCAGCGAAGGTAGTCTGCAAAATTTCTATCCTCTTGATCTTATGGAGGTATGTTTTATGTGCCAGCATGTAGTCTATCCTGGAGAATGTCCCATGTACATTGGAGAAGAATGTGTATCCAGGTTTCTGGGGATGGAGTGTCCTATATATATCCACTAGGCCTCTTTCTTCCATTTCTCTCCTCAGGTCTAGTATATTCTTGTTGGGTTTCAGTCTGGTTGACCTGTCCAGTGTTGACAAAGCCGTGTTAAGGTCCCCCACAATTATTGTGTTGTTGTTGATATTATTTTTCAGATTTGTCAACAGTTGTATTAAATATTTTGCTGGCCCCTCATTCGGTGCATATATGTTTAGGAGAGTGAATTCTTCCTGCTCTACGTACCCCTTGATTAATATAAAATGTCCATCTTTGTCCCTTACAACCTTCCTGAGTATAAAGTTTGCATTATCTGATATTAGTATGGCCACTCCAGCTTTTTTATGGGTGTTGTTTGCTTGGATAATTTTTCTCCAGCCTTTTATTTTGAGTCTATGTTTGTTCTGACTATTCAGGTGCGTTTCTTGTAGGCAGCAGAAGGTTGGATTGAGTTTTTTGATCCATTTAGCCACTCTGTGTCTCTTAACTGGTGCATTTAGTCCATTGACGTTGAGAGAAAGAATTGTCCTGGGATTTAACGCCATCTTTATTTCAAAATTTGGTGTGTCTTTTGGGTAGTCTTGTCTTAGATTAGGTCTTTCAGTTTTTCTCTTAAGACTGGTTTTGTGTCTGTGAAGTTTCTGAGCTGTTTTTTGTCTGTGAAACCATGTATTCTTCCATCAAACCGGAAAGTGAGTTTTGCTGGGTATAGTATTCTGGGTGAAGCCTTCATTTCATTCAGTCTTGTCACAATATCCCACCACTGCTTTCTGGCATTGAGTGTTTCTGGTGACAGGTCTGCTGTAAATCTCAGGGAAGCTTGCTTGAACATGATTTCCCCTTTTGATCTTGCTGTTTTCAGAATTCTGTCTCTATCTGTGGGATTTGTCATTGTGACTAGGATGTGTCTTGGGGTGGTTTTTCTGGGGTCTCTTTTGGTTGGTACTCTTCGGGCATGCAGGATTTGATCACATATATTCTTTAGCTCTGGAAGTTTCTCTTTAATGATGTTCTTGACCATTGATTCTTCCTGGAAATTTTCTTCCTGGGTCTCTGGGACTCCAATGATTCTTAAGTTGTTTCTGTTGATCTTATCATAGACTTCTATTTTCGTCTGTTCCCATTCTTTGACTAATTTTTCCATTGTCTGCTCATTTGCTTTAAGTTTTTTGTCCAATCTCTCCTGCTGTATGGAATTGTTATGTATCTCATCTTCCACAGCACCAAGTCTATTCTCAGCTTCTGATACCCTGTCCCAGAGCTTATCCATTTTGTCATTCACTTCGTTTACTGACTTTTTCAGTCCTGTTAGTTGACATGTTATTTCAGTTTGGAGTTTTGTCATTTCTGCCTTCATATTTTCTTGGTTCTTATTAGTGTTCTGTTCAACTCGATCCATGGTTTCTTGGAGTCTGTTGAGCACCTTCCATATTGCTAGTCTAAAGTCCTTATCTGAGAGGTTGATTAGTTGTTCAGTCATTATCTGGTCCTCAGAATTGTCATCTTCATTCTCTATGTCTGATGCTGGCCTGCGTTGTTTCCCCATTGTCACACTTGTATTGTGGGTTTTTCTACGTGTTGTGGTGGTATTCATTGTCTATATGATGTAGGCAGCACACTCCTCTGGCTCCTCCCTTTCTGGATGGGCTGACTTGCCTCTAAGGGAGGGGAGTCCTCCGTGGATGAAGCCTCACACTGGGTCAAATCTTAGGCCCGAGCATGCAACAGAGAAGACAGTCCAGAGAGAAATGTTTGCTTCTGTGATATAGCGCCGTTCTTAGTGTGATTTTTCCTTCTTGTTGCAATGGAGTTCTTTCCTTAGAAAGAGTGCACGGCCGCGTAGCGAAGCGGAGCGGCCGTGCTCCTCTGAGCCTCTTTTTGCCCCACTCGCAAGAGTTTCACGCAAGAGGACAGTAGACAGACATAGACAGGTCACACTCACAGTCTTTCACAGTTGAGCCCCACTGGGCCGGTGTACTTTCGCGGATTTTCCCCGCCTGGTGTCACACACAGGGAGCCGGCTTTTGCCCAGATAGCATTGTTATCTCTTCCCGAATGTAGTTTCTTTGGAGTTAGCTTCCCAGGGCTCTGAGGAGAGCTTCCAGAGTTCAGGAAAGACAGAGAAGGGTAGGACAGGGCTCCCTTCCGGTGCTCAGTTCCTCAGAAGAAGCACAGCCCGGTGGAGATTCTGCAGGTAGAGCAGTCAGCACTCTGCCTGGAAACCCCCACCTGCAGCCATTTTCTTGATCACCTTCTTTTAGCAGTGTAAATCAAGTCAAATATTTACTTTGATCTCTTGTTTTCTTTTTACCAAAAATGGAGAAAATAATTTATTCTTTAAAGGTTTTCTTTCTTTCTTCCTTCTTTCTCTTCCTTCCTTCCTTCCCTCCTTCCTACCTTCCTTTTTCTTTCTTTCTTTCTTTCTTTCTTTCTTTCTTTCTTTCTTTCTTTCTTTCTTTCTTTCTTTCTTTCTTTCTTTCTTTCTTTCTTCCTTCCTTCCTTCCTTCCTTCCTTCCTTCCTTCCTTCCTTCCTTCCTTCCTTCCTTCCTTCTTTCTTTCTTTCTTTCTTTCTTTCTTTCTTTCTTTCTCTCTCTTTCTTTCTCTCTCTTTCCCTCCCTCCCTCCCTCCCTTCCCTCCCTCCCTCCCTCCCTCCCTTCCCTCCTTCCGTCCCTCCCTCCCTCCCTCCGTCCCTCCCTCCGTCCCTCCCTCCCTCCCTCCCTTCCTTCCTTACATTCCTTCCTTCCTTCCTTCCTTCCTTCCTTCCTTCCTTCCTTCCTTCCTTCCTTCCTTCCTTCCTTCCTTCCTTCCTTCCTTCCTTCCTTCCTTCCTTCCTTCCTTCCTTCCTTCCTTCCGTTTTTGTGCTCACTTGGAAGTGTTCAGGAGTTACTTTTGTTTCTGCACTCTGAAATTTCTCCCGGCATGTTAGGGACCCTTTGGGGATAGCAGGTTTGACCTTGGGTCAGATGTATGCAAGGTAGACACCCTACCCACTTTACTATTGTTTACTATTGTTTAGATCCTAAAATCTAATTCAGCTAATCCTCTATGGTGGATTTTTAGACAGAGCAGAGTTCCAAAAACTCACCTTTTTTTTTTAAACAAGCTTATTTAATTGAGCTGTGTTAAAAATTGCTCTAGCAAGGAGTAGTTTTTGAGAATTTAGGTGCATTGCAGTGAAACTGTTACTTAATATAAAAATATGAATTAAAGAACAACTTTTTCCAAACTACAGACATTTCACAAACTAGCTTAAGGTACATGGCTTTCTTTAGTAAAATTGTATTTGCACTTTGTTATGTTCTGTTTTGGACTTTAAAGTGTCTGGTCTTCATTTTTATTATAAATATAATAAGATGAAATATTATTTAGTAATGAACTCTTCAATAAACTCCTTATCACTCTTTATTCTTCAAATGTCTTAGGGTGTACTCTAGATGGCAGAGAATGTGAGGTTTCTAAAAGAAAAGGTTTAATATAAACAAGCTCCAAACAGTGAGAATATTTTCTCTTTTGTTTTAGATATGATTACTCATATTTATTTTCTTTTCCTGTGTACCAGTGCCCTCTTGTGAGAAATATGGTTATGGGTGCATGCTCAGATTCATGTTTGACTGTTTCGTCTCAGGAAAACACACAGAATGTTCATGAAATCATGCATTTGGGATTGTCAATGGTTTGGACTGCAATAAGATCGACAAATTGTTATTCATTGTCATTTCTTAGCATTCCTGATAATGAAAGCCAATTTGAATATTTGTGAATTTTTGGGGGGTCACACCTGGCAGTGCTCAGGGGTTACTCCTGGATCTACATTCAGAAATTGCTCCTGGCCAGCTCGGGGGACCATATGGGATGCCGGGATTCTAACCACTGACTTTCTGCATGCAAGGGAAATGCCCTACCTCCATGCTATCTCTCTGGCTCCAATTTATGGAATTTTTATATAGAACAGTATACCTGACATAATCTGGGTATTAAATTTCTTGAATATGTGGTTAAACATGCCTCCTCTTATCTTCTCTCTCAATAGGGGAATCATATATTTGATTGCTGTAGTTGCACTCTACGTGGTAATCATCTTTGGGATTGCACACACTACTTACAGTGCTTATATAACTGGCAAATACTGGAGCACACAAACAGCAGTATTGTTTGATTGCGCTTGGTTTGGGGATCTAACTCAGTGGCCTCAGACTAGGAAGGTGCTTTCACACTCAGTTGCAACCTTAATCCTCTGAATTTGTGAGATTATTTGCATTGAACTCAGGGCCTCACACATGCAAAGTACATATTCTATAACTGATCCACATAACCTGTCCTTAATGTGTTTTTCCCTCCAGAAAACTAGAGCTGTATCTGTCAAGTATCTATTTTCAAAAGACTGTTCATAATGAACTCTTACTAAACATACCATAAGCTTCACTGTCTTCTATAGGTATTTCTTGAATATGATTAGGGTTTTTTTAAATTTTATTTTATGTATTTTAAGTAATATTTTAATTTAAACACCATGTTTACAAACATGTTGGAATTGGGTTTCAGTTATAGAAAAGAACACCCCCTTTCACCAGTGCAGCCTTCCCATCACCAATGCCCCAAATCTTCTTCTTCCCCATCCCCCGCCTGCATTTGAGACAGGCATTCTATTTCTCTCACTCACTTCCATTGTCATGATAGTGGTCAGTGTAGTTATTTCTTTTTTTTTTTTGGTGGTTTTTGGGTCACACCCGGCAGTGCTCAGGGGTAATTCCTGGCTCCAGGCTCAGAGATTGCTCCCGGCAGGCACGGGGGACCTTATGGGACGCTGGGATTCGAACCGATGACCTCCTGCATGAAAGGCAAACGCCTTACCTCCATGCTATCTCTCCAGCCCCAAGTGTAGTTATTTCTTTAACTGCACTCAGCACTCTTTGTGGTAAGCTTCATATTGTGGGCCGGTCCTCAGAGCCCTCATTTCTATTGTCTCTGGGTATTATTAAAATAATGTATTTTATTTTTCTTAAATACCACAGATAAGTGAGACTATTCTGTGTTTATCTCTATCCCTCTGGTTTATTTCACACGGCATAATAGTCTCCATGTCCATCCACGAATAGGCAAATTTCATGACTTCATTTGTTCTAAAAGCTGCATAATATTCCATTGTGCGTATGTACCAATGTTTCTTTGGCGGCTCTTCTGTTGCCAGGCATCTGGGTTGTTTCCAGATTCTGGCTATTGTAAATAGTGCTGCAATGAATATAGGTGTGCAGAAGGCAATCTTGTATTATGTTTTTGTGTTCTGAGGTTATATCCCTGGGAGTGGTATAGCTGGATCATAAGGGAGCTCAATTTTCAGTTATTTTTGAGGAAATTGAGTTCTCTTATGATCCAGCTGATTGAGGGTTTTTTTAATTGACTTTTTATCTGGTACTCAGATTAAACCAAGATTCTCACATGCTGGATGCAAGGGAAGCATTCTATCACTGAATCATGTTCATGATGAGATTTTTTTTTATAAATATCAGTTATTATTACTGTGTATAATATAACAAATCTTTGGAAATGATTACATTTTAGAATACAATATGGATTTATAGTGAGTGATTCTATCTTAAGATTCCACTTCCTTGGTCTTTCTGATTATTTTAATTTGGTGTAAGCTTTTGGTTCCCTCTTTGACTCTAAATCCCCAAACTTCTACTAGAGTCTACTAGATTACTTTTGACAGCTTTAATGTATTCATCTACTGTGTCTAACCATATCTGTCAGTAATTCTGCAGCATGCTATTTTTTCTAGTTTTCAAAACTTCAATCCTCTTTTCCTTTTCTTTTATCACTCTTCGTCCTCTGTTATCTCTGTCATCCTTCTCTTCTGAATTTTACTGCCAGTGGTAGTGGATTTTGTTACCCAGACTAATCCATTAACTATTCTTTTTCCCTTGACATAATGTTGGGGGGATAATTTGTGCAAAATTTAATACCTACCTTTTACTTCTATTTTAGACTTTAACTTCTATTATTTAGCTATTTTGAAGGATATCACCAAACTTTTGCTTTAAATCACCAAATTTGAATCTGAAAACTCTTAAGCTTTATTTTATTTCTAGAACAAAAACTTAATAATTTTGATATTTAATTCTGATATTTGATATTTAATTTTTAAAAAATATTATTTGAGGATTGAAAGATTAAAAGTAATTTCATGTCACTGACCTTTGTTCAATTCCTGATAATGATCCCCTGAGCAGTGACAGTGGACATTTCTGAGCACAAAGCTGAAATATTCCTGGACACTAATGGATGTAACCTAGTAAAATGAATGATTTTAATAATTACAAAAGTATAATATCAGAATAGGTGATATACTAAAATTTTTATACTAATAGTTAAGTTTTCAGCTTTTTATATTTTAAATATCTATATATTCTTGAAACTAATGTCTATACAAAATGTATTTGGCCATTTCTAGAAGCTTTATTCATGATTTCTAAACTTTGAACACATGATCTCTTTTAATAGGTGAATGAATATGCAAATTTAGGAAGTCAGGCAATAAAATAAATATTCAGGACTAAAAGAGTTATGAAATAAATTTAAATGCATCTTAATAAGCTAAAGAAAGCATTCTGAAAAAAACTACTGGAAAGGGAAAACTATTAAATGATATAAATATCAAATAACGAAAATATTAATGATACCAGGAATTTGTGGCAGGTTTGGAAGGAGATTGTCACATAGAGGTTTTAGGGTACTGAAAATATTGCATAATACTATGATAAAGGATGAATATTATTAGATGTTTGTTCAAACAATAAATTATATAAAATTTGAACTTTCAGGGCCTGACTGATTGTACAGCATATAGTGGAATTGCCTTGCATGTGGTCAACCCAGTTTTGATTTCCAGCATTTGATATAGTTGCCTGAATGCCACCACGATTGATTCCTGAGTGTAGAACCCAGAGTAAATTCTGAGTACTGCTAGGTGTGGCCATAAAAAATGAAAGCAAGGATTCTTATTTTGATTTTATTGATTATAAAATACTTGGGTAAGAAACCACCATGACTGATTCCTGAGTGTAGAGCCGAGTAAATTCTGAGTACTGCTAGGTGTGGCCACAAAAAAATGAAAGCAAAGATTCTATTTTGATTTTATTGATTATAAAATACTTGGGTAAGAAACTGCTGGGGGAAGTTCCTTAGTATGGACCCACGTATGACCCCGATACTAATCTAGTGTGGAAAGTTGTCAATCTGGGAGACAAAGCATGGAAGGAGTAAAGAGTCAATGGGGATTCTTTGTGAATTATCTTTAGTTTTGTTATGACACTAAAACTATCAAAATAGTCTTTAAAAATATTCCAGGGTAGCACCTGCTATGCGTTGGGAACCATGTGATGCCCAGAATCAAATCCAGGTCAGGTATATACCTAGCATGCACTCTGATGCAGAGATACTGAGTACTGCATACTCAGCCATTTTTCATGTTCTATTATAGCTGAATGATGCCTATTCCGTGCCTTCAGTACCTTCAGTTATTATCTGATTGTTCATTATTATCATTAACCAACATTTTAAACTAAGCCTGATAGATTTAGAGGAAATTTTATATTATTGGCGAATCCATATTGTTTTAGCAATCCAGAAGATAAAAGACAAAGAGTATTATTTCATTTATCTCTGATATATAGAATAACTTGATGAATAAATGCTGTGTAATAAAGGGTGATTTAAGAGAGTTCTAGGGCTATAAAACCAAAGCACAGACTCACTCAAAAGCCCTGAAAAGATAAGATTGAAGCTGCAATCACCAAATTTTGCAATGTGCTGGTCAAAGTGGGGCTAGGGTAGGCCTCAGGGTGTGGTGGATTGTGGAGTATGGGAACACTGGTGTTGGGATTGGCATTGAAATATATGCCTAAAACTCAACTATCAGCAACTTTATAAATCACAATTCTTTTTTTAGAAAATTTTTCTTGTGACTGATGTGAATTACATATCTTTCACAGTTATATTTAAGGGACATGGTGACAGTGAATTAGGGCCATTCCCACCACCAATGTTGTCCTCCCTCTGTCCCTATTAACAGCATGCATCTCATACTCCCCCCACCCCATTGAACTCTGGACAGCTAGTGTAACCAGTCATCTTTACATAACTCATAGATCTGGATTCTATTGTCATTGACTTTGGGTTTGGTATTTAGGCCTGATCATTATTTATTTCCACTCAATGTTCATGTGACTATTTAGTCCTGGCACCATCCACATTTTTCCCTTAATTTATGAGGCAGAAAAAAAAATGATCCAAGTTCTGTGGTTCTGTTGGAAAAAAAAGAAAAAAAGAAGATTGGCCCTAAAACTTTGCCTTTCTAGTTATGACCCCATGTCAGCCCCTGCCCCTGATTTTTAGGGAACTGCCCTGCCATCAGAAATTCCTTCTCCTGGCATTTCTCACACCCTTCTCAGTTATCCCTGTAGTGCCTCCCTACCCCTTGCCACTCCTTCTTTGCCTCTAGGTCTCCCTCCTCCATCTCTGAGCCCCCTTCCTCTACCATACCCATTAACATTAGTCTGGGCCTCTACTAAGACCCTTGATTCCATTCTGTCCACACTGTCCCTGAAAAATCCCCTTTAAAAGGCCTGTACTTCCTGACCTTCCTTCCCACCTGGTTTTCCACAAGGACCATAAAAGACTTTGCTATGTTCTCTCCAGGTTGTCAAGGCAACCTAAAAGGAGCCAAGACCACTCTTCAGGCAGATTATACACTTAACAAAAAATTCCAACAGTCTGTTAACAGACTGAAAGAACAGAAAGGGTCATTTTAAAACTCAAGCTGAATGTGTTAAATGCTCCCATAAAGAGCATAGTTTTAACTCTATTATTTTCTACGAATGAAGTATTGGATGGAAAATGTTTCAAACTGCTGTAATGAGCTCTTTCAAACTATATTGTCAATTAGTCTACTCGGTTCAGGGAAACGCATGATATTGTTAAGGTAACTTAATTCCATGAAAGTTTTGTTACCACACATCAAACTAAATGTTGGCCCTAAACTCTACTTACTAATGTGACATTCTCAGTGGTTCATGGTAATTGAAGTGAATGTTTTCCAAGTGTATTGATACATGATTGTGAATATCCAAAACCCATTGCCACGGGAGACCTATAGAGCTGATTTAACGTTTGATTTAAGAAAGTCTTACTTGTCTTTAATAAGTACCATAGTGTACAATTTTGTCCTGCTAGGTATAAGAATGCTTAGCAATTTGTTTTCAAATTTATAGACGACAGTTCCAAATCTCCCTTCCAAGGGTGGCACTGGTTCTAGCCTTTCAATTGTGTAAGCTGGTGTGCCCTTCAGGGAAGTTAGTTAAAGAGAGGAGTGTTGATATGTGTTCTATGCAAGAAAGTGAGACAGATTGACTGTCATCTGGATTGTTATAGGTTTATCTTTAAGTTCTATCTGAAGTATTGTTGCAATGTTTTTGTTTACAGAGGTCCATGAAAATGGAACTTCACTGCTCTAGACTCATGTTCTACTGCTTGTAGAGAATTGGATCTTTGGAAATGACAGGAAATGAAGGTTTTCTAAATGAAACTAAAAGAGCCAGCGATCATGATACTCGGGCTTAATGCAACCATCATGCTGTCTAAAATGAATGAAAACACCAGGAAAGGCGAGTGATAAAATGCAGACTCGTCAACAACCTCTTTGGTTTTTAAAAAAGGAAAAATGGAGAAAAGGATGGGTAAAAGTTTGAGGGAGTGTGATTGTATCCTAAACTGTAATACCATGGGGGAAAGAAGTGGATCTGGAGCAGAGCCATTGCAGAAAATAATCCAAACCAGGTAGAAAGGAAATTACACATGGGTTCACGGACCTTTCCACCACATGGGTCAAGAGAGAAAGGCCAGCAAGGACTCTCTTGTTTATTGGGAATATAAGACTGTCCCCATGAGTGAAAAGAAATTAAGATAAAGAACCTATGGAGAAATTCTTCTCACCCAAGGTGGGTCTTCAACATTTAAAAGAGGAAACTGTAGTTGTTTAGAATGTTTAGGTATTGAGAACTATTAGCATTATTTAAGATGTTTAGGCCCTATTGTTAGAATTAAGGCTGGTTAACCCGACAACTGGCCCTTTTCTGTTCACTAAAATGGCTAAATTTTGCATAGGCACAGTAAAATCTGGGGAAATAAAAGAGGAAAAAATTCTAGCCTAAGAGCAATATGGCCTTTCCCCAGGAAGCATTTGATCATATTTCAATTGTAAGTTTCAGACAGTCTAAGTTTGCCTAGCCCCAGAGAGTCTTTCTTATAGATCCCTGGAAAAGTTCTTCTAAGGGTGGTAGTTGTCATTAAAATCCTTGCGTTCATCACCAGTCCCATGTTGTTACAAGGGTGTACTGAAGCATGCCGTGTTTCCCAGTCATTGCCAGGGCATCATGAGGCATACTCTAGTTTTCCAGTTGCTGCCAGGGTCTCCGGAAGCATGCCTTGGTTAGCCAGTCATTGCCTGAGCATCACAAAGCATTTCTCATGATATCATCTCCAGCATGAATTGAAATCTGTCCTTGGTTCCAGTAATGGGACTCAAAGTTTAGGAGTGTGTGGCTGACCTCAGAGTAACAGAGGCTTAAGTCAATATGACAAATTTTCAGGGTTAAAGGCCAACCTGCAAAATATACATTTTGGAGTTCCTATTCCTAATAGTCAGGAATTTCTTTCTTACATATAATTTCTCTATTTTACTGGTTCAATGCAAAAGGAAAAAGGGTAATACCACAAAATACTATTGGGCACCAGAAACTATGGCTAGGTAGTAGTATCTATCCCCCAGTTGACTCCTGATATATAGGTATAGTTACAACACCGTTTCCCAGGAAATACATATAAAGAAATATACATATCCCCTAATATTTTGTACTGAACAAGTCTTCAGGACTTGTTCCTTTTTACTACAATGTATCTGTAAAGGTCATTCTCCATACCATTAAAACTGATAATGGCCCAGCCTACACTAGTAAAACTTTTTAATTATTCTGAAAAAAAAAAGGAAAATTAAACATGTCACTTACAGTCTTCAAAACAAAGCATCGTTAAACATGCTAACAGAACTCTCAAAATACAATGATTAAAATATAGGAAAAGAAGCATACTATCAACTGACCTATCCTTAATACTATTTTCACTAAACTTCTTAACTTTACTCCAAAGAGTCCACACAGCTGTTGAAAGACACTTCCAAGAAGATGTACAGTCTCAAAAAACAGTTAATTCACCTATTTGTGTAATTGATAAAGAATGTACAGCTAGTAATCTCTTTATTCAAAAAAAAGAATATGCTTATATTTATACAGATGACCTCACTGAGCAATTCTGAGGCCCAATATGACTCATCAGAAGTAGAATTCTTACAAATGATGGAACCAAGCCACAAATTCCTGCTGAATGAGATAAGAAACCCTAGAAGCAGAATCATTCCCACTTCTTCCCAAATCCAATACAGACTACTCAATAGAAAGAGAAAGAACCAGCAACACCTCCAACAGTTAATCCTAACAACAAGCCAGAGATTACAGGAATTAGATGTAATAAGATTTAAAATTTCATTTCTTTTTTTGGGGGGGAGGCTGGTCCAGCTCTCACCAAACTGCATAACTTAGGAAATTTTTGTTACATGAATTGAATATTCTAGTTCCTGTGTAAATCTCCATGTTTGGCTGTTTATTTCAACCAAAAGCATTAGCAGGATGATATTAACAGGTCAAATCTGTTGTGGGCATAAATGTAAAGTAGCAGAAGAATTTGGCTTAATTATGGAAGTTCAGTGGATAGACCATCACAGGTATACCATCTTTTTTTTTTACAGGTATACCATCTTAAAAGACTTTTAGATAACCTCATGGTTATGGGCATTTATGGAGGCAGTGACAATTACAGGGAAAAAGTCGAGCACATATGCTGAGTTACTCACCATATTATATGGGCGTGACATATAAAAATGTAGGTATGAGCCATTTATGTAAAATGTGGATGTATTAGAGATGGGGGAAATGGATTCTTGAAGAAGTTACAAAGGGATTCCTTCTGAAAAGACCCCAGGCTCTTCTAGCCAGGTAATGGAAGGAAATTTCTCCTAGAGAAATCAGCTAAAGATCTTTAAAGAGTTTCTCTGAGGGACAGAATTAATTTAATTCCCTTTTGTGGACTTGTCAGGACTATGAAATGTGGATCATAGCCCAGTAGGGCATGCACATGCAATATCCCTTTAACGTTCATTGCAGCTATTAACTCTAAATATGTCACAAGGCAGAGAGGCTATTTATTGTGTAAGTAGAGCCATTCTATTGGCCAGATAAATGGGCAATAGCTAGGGTTGTGATTAGGGTATAGCATAGAGCAGTAATCATACTTTTTATCCAGGAGTGAACCTGGAATGATAGGACTTTTGGAGCCAGTTCATGAAAAAGTCCAGTTCCTTTTGAGATTCATGGGCTAAGTTCCTTGGACTATCCTGAGTGGTGTCCCCCTTCCAGGTAAGGAATAAATTGCTGTGCTCAGAGTTGGAAATTCAAAGGGAGGGGAGTCAAATTAATGTCTTCCTGCAGTTTTTAAAAATCATTAAAAGTTCTGAGATATTTCTGCTAGGTGGAGATTTTCTGGGGATGCACTATAGTGCGTTCCAGAATAGAACCCAAATATTCATACAGTGGCAGTGTCTGAATTTTTTCTGTGGCAACCTGTAAACCAGCTGCCAGAAAGCATGTCATCACATTCTCAAATAACCTCTAAAGTTCCTTATTATAAAATGCAAGCAAGATACCATCTATATAGTGAAAAATATAGCCATAGTAAAACTTTGCATGAGCACGTGTAAAAAGAGATCAACAAAATATTAACATTTGGTAGGTGAATTGGTCTTTACCTTGGTAACACAGCCTTCTGAAATCTATGAAGGGGGCCCTATTTTAAGAAAGGGAACAGGAAATGGAATGCATTTATATCCTCTGGGTGTATTGGTATGGTATAGGAGCAATCTTTTAAGTATATTATAACAAGTGGTCAATTTTATTTTTTGGGGGGGTCACACTCAGCAGCACTCAGGGTTTACTCCTGACTTTGTGCTCAGAAATCACCCCTGGCAGGCTTGGGGGAACATATGGGATGCTGGGATTTGAACCACGGTTCTTCTGCATGCAAGGCAAACGCCCTTCCACAGTGCTCTCTCTCGTGCCCCAGTGGCCAATCTTTAGGAATAGCCACTGGGGTGGGGAGACTGAATCGCGAGTCTCCCATAGGAATCATGGTGGAAGCAACATTCCTTAGGTCAATTAACAACTACCATTTGCCTGATTTATTTTGCATAACAAATCAGAAGAATTCCATTCTAAAAATGAGGTTTCAACATATTCCATTTTAAGTTGTTCCCCTACCAGGTTTATCAGCACCTTTAATTTTACATAATTTAGTGGCCACGGCAAAATTCACACAGGATCGTGAGATTTCCACTGAATGTGGAGAGGTGGTGGGTGCACCCACAATTAAAAAGGCATGGTCTCTGGATTAAGGACTAGTGAGGAAATTTGGGGAGGAATATTGTATGTGGGGTGTCACTGTTCATGCAGATCTTGACCCGATATTGTTTTTCTGGCCCACTACTTTTCAGCAGTCTAGCACTCTGTTGGACGGATGAAGAAGGCAATGAAACTACTTATGGGGCAGTTACAGAGGCAGTCTTGTGAAGAAGGATGGAAATATTAGGCCCTGTGTCAAACCTGCCTTGAAATTTCTTCCCATGAATCTTAAAGTTTATATATAAGTGGGAACACTGTCTTTGTAATATTGCTGGTAAAGGCCACCAGAGGATCAGTAGTGGATGCTAGGGGATTGGTTGTTCCTACTGAAACCTCCACTCCTAGCCCGTGTGCCCGAGGGCCCGAGTTCTGGAAGCCTGAGGCCTGCTCAGGCCCAGCCTGGCCCAGCCTCAGTTTGCAGGGCTGGAACAGTGGGCGTGGTGAGAAGAATGTGTATTCTGCTTTCTGGGGATGGAGGGTCCTATATAAGTCTATTAGCCCTCAATCTTCTAATTTTTCGTTTAGAGCTCTTATTTCTTTGCTATTTTTCTGTTCGGTGGATCTGTCCAGTGGTGATAGTGGAGTATTGAGGTCCCCTACTATTATCACATTTCCCTTCATGTGTTTCTCCAGGTTTGCGAGCAGATGCCTCACATATTTTGCTGGCTCTATGTTAGGTGCATAGATATTGACCAGGGTTAGTACTTCTTGATCTAATGTTCCCCTGATCAGTAAGTAGTGACCCTCTTTGTCTCTGATCACTTTCTTGAGGTTGAATGCAATTTGGTCTGATATAAGAATGGCTGTCCCTGCTCTTTTGTTTTCATTGGCCTGAATTTTCCATCCTTTTATTCTAAGCATGTGCTTATCCTGTAGTTGTAGGTGTGTTTCTTGCAGACAGCAGAAGTCCAGTTTATTTTTCCTAATCCAGTTCTCTACTATGTGTCTTTTAATTGGAGAGTTTAGTCCATTGATTAAACTAGGGAGATTATTGACAGAGATGACTGTTGTGCAGTTGTGTTGTGTAGGGTGGTTGTTGTTACAATTGGGTGTATGACCTGTTTCTGTTTTCCTCTCTGTCCACCCCCAAATACACTGACAATATAATGTAGCACCATTTCTCCCTGCAAAGACACACTAAAAAGGGGGAAATCTTACATATAAAAAAGAGCTTTTATCTACTAGGGATAGGAACTTATAGTTGTTTACAATACAGGGATATCTCCTACCTTGAAAATATGTCACGTGGACTCAACTTAGACCTCAGGTGATTAGACACCATCCGTCCAGCCTTGAACCCTGGATCCCAGACATAGAAACGAAACAGTTCTTCACAACAGCTTCAGGAAACAAATCCCATCCAGGACAGCCTTAATATTGCTGGGTCACCAACAAGTTCCAGCTCTAATATGATCTCTTGACAATGAGGAAAATGGGAACAACTTGACCTAAGAGCAGGTTATCCTACCTTACCAGCTAATGATAAGACAAAATCAGAAGACTTGTCACCCTTTGGTAGGTCCAAAAGCCAAGATTGTGATTTATAGATGACTGGCTGCTATAACCATAACCAGACTGTATATATCTTGGGACCAATAAAAAAGCCCTAGTCCAGGGTTTGAACTATGACCTGCACAACAACCATGATCCCCAGTTCCAAAGGTCTTGCAGAGACAATTGCAATGAAATGGGGCTTCTGGAAACAAGAAAGACGCTATCCTAGGTGCCATCTTAGTTTCAGTGCAAAGACCAAGACCACCAACCACAGAAGATGGATTAAAATGACACTGAGGGAACAGAACTTCTAGAACCACAAAGAAAGACTTCATCATAAGTCCCACTCCTGGACCTGTGCAGATACTGAGATCTCTAGATACAGAGGTCTGATTGTATCACCCAGAACGGAGCAGAAGTCTTCCAAACACCACAAAAGCACCACTGGGAGAGTAAATGATCCTGAACAGAGTCTATAGTTAATCCCATGACAATATACTCCAAGGGTGGAGAAACCCCATATCTCTTAGGCCAAGTGAATTCCTTTTCGAATGACCCCAATATTTACTGTGCCAGGGCAGGAGGGAAAAAAAAGCAAAAAGTACAAAACATTGTTTATTTTTATATATTATTTTTTTATCTTCATCTATTATTATTATTATTATTTACCTCTCTATTTTTGGTCGATTTCTTTGTTTTGGTGTGGTTATTGAAGTTGTTGGCCCCATTTATACTTATTTTTTTCTCTTCTTTTCTTTCTTTATGTGCTCTGCCATGTTTCTTATCTCAAGACCATGGCTTTTTTTATGGTCTTATCGTTATTGTTAAAGTCCTCACTGGATATTTGACACTTCTTTTTGTACTGGTGGAGTGTTTCACCTTCTTTTTCTCCTTCGTCTCTCAAACCGATGATGAGAGCCTCTAGAAAGATTCCGCCCATTTTCAGCGTATTAGACTTTTACCCCAGTTTATTACTTTTCTCTTCTTCAAACAAAACCACGTAACTTGAACTAGCTAGTCCTGCCTCCCAGTTAGAGGGGGAAATAAGGGAGGCACCAAGACCAAACAGGTGCAAGACTACTAAGTAGTAGGCTAGGTACAGAGGAGACCATATATTCTAGCAGCGCCGGGGGTGAGGGAAGAGGATATGGGAGGTAGGACGAAAACGGAGGTGTAGGGAGGACAAATTGGTGATGGGAATCCCCCCTGATTTTATGTAAATATGTACCTAAAATATTATTGTCAACAATATGTAAGCCACTATGATCAAAATAAAAATTATATTAAAAAAACTTAAAAAAAGAAAGAAACTCTCAAGGCCAGAAGACAGTGGTGGGATATTGTGACAAGAATGAATAAAATGGATGCTTCACCTAAAATACTCCATCCAGCTAGACTCACGTTCATGTTTGAAGGAAGGTTACATTACTTCATGGATAAGTAACAGCTCAGAAACTTCACAGATGCAAAACCAGCCTTAAAGGAAAAACTGAAAGGTCTACTTTAAGACAAGACATATCAACAGACACACCAAACTTATACACAAAGATGGCATTAAATCCTATGACAATCATCTCCTCAATGTCAATGGACTAAATGCACCAGTTAAGAGACATTGAGTGGCAAAATGGATCAAAAAGATGAACCCAACCTTCTGCTGCCTATAAGAAACATACTTGAATAGTCAGAACAAAATCAAAAGGCTGGAGGAAAATCATTCAAGCAAACAACACCCTTAAAAAAGCTGGGGGTGGTCATATTAATATCTGATGACACTAACTTTAGACTTAAAAATGTTGTAAGGGACAAAGATGGACACTTTGTATTAATCAAGGGATATAAAAAGTTTTTATATTTGATAGCAATGCATGTCATAACCCTATAGGAAGTGAGTGCTTTTTTTCAGTGGTCTCTGTAATTCCTGTATAGTGTACAATAAATTTTAGGCCCAACTCCATCAATTTAGATCTATCTCGCTTGTCTACTCACTGATGTTTAGAGTAAATAAACTACAAGTAGAGTAAATTTCCTTATAAATTTGGACGCTTTGTGAGGAATCTACCATTTCATATTGGGTATACCTACTTTTGTGATTTTAATAAGATCATACATTGAAGGTTGAATGGTCATATTGTCCTTTTATTCTGAGGTTCCCTTATTATGAGACTGACATCAATCAACATGATATTGTATCATCCATATTGGAAGCCAGTTGGATAGTCAGCTACCTTTAACTGCCAGTTACTTCAAATTTTCCAGAGAAGTCATATGGCTTCACTTAGCTACTTCCCATGTGTGTGCTCTGGAATGACGCTTTTCCTAGATACAAGTTTCTGCTTAGATTGGAATTAAGATACCTTTGATGGTTGAAAACTCACATATTTTCCAATATATTTCTTCCTATGCTTTTGATTCTGAAAGAGCTTTGTGATTCAAATGATTGCCTCAGAGTTTTACCAGACTGAGAAATGGTAATGCCAGCTGCAATTTGATAACTGTATGTTCTTTTTTACATTTCTAACAATTGTCAAATTTGATTAACCAATTTTCTTTCATTAAGTTTTTCAGGTTTTATTTCTATTTCTTCTTAGTTTCTGAGACACTGATCTTTAGTGGTAGTAAATCTCTTGTGATTCGGTCTCTAGCAAACTTTAATCACCTAGTGAGTTTTTTTTTAATTTTATGAAAAGAATTTTAGTTCTCCACCTCCTTTTATAATTCAGCTTACTAATGTTCACAAATATTATTGAGTTTATTTATTGAATATGTTTTGTAAAGTCTGTGGAGGAGGTAAACTATGGCTGTGCCCTTATAGTCAAGAAGAATTTTGTTAGCAAAAAAAAAAAAAAGGAAAATAGGGCCATAAGTTGTCTTTCTAGAGTAAAAAGAGGGGCTGAAGAGATAGCATGGAGGTAAGGCATTTGCCTTGCATGCAGAAGGTTGGTGGTTCAAATCCCAGCATCCCAAAAGGTCCCTAGCCTGCCAAGAGTGATTTCTGGGCATAGAGCCAGGAGTAACACCTGAGCGGTGCCGGCTGTGACCCCAAAGCCAAAAAAAAAAAGAGTAAAAAGAAACTTTATGAAATAATAGTCTCAAAAAAAAAAACTGGGCTGGAGAGATAGCACAGTGGTAGGGCGTTTGCCTTGCACGCGGCCAACCCAGGATGGTTTGATTCCCAGCATCTCAAGTCCGCCGAGCATAAAAATGATAGTTATGGTTTATTCAGTTTTTCTTTCAATTTCCATCACTGTATCAAGAGGCAAAGGAGGATAGAACAGTTGGAAGCAAAACAAGTGAAGCCAAATGCTGCCATGTAGAAGAAGACACATGTGTCAGCAAAAACAAACAATTGCACATCGTTGAAGTATAAATAGGTAAACTGTCTTAGTAGAGAGTTGAATTAAAGCTGTAGGTATACAGATCTCTGCTTCTACATTTCAGAGCCTAGATGATATGGGTATTGACATTGTTAGTATCAGGCCACTTATTAAATTCACCAAACTTCATTCTAAGGGATAACTTGGAAGACATATATGTATATAATAATTAGGAATATGTGTCTTTTCTTTGAACGAAGTAAAGATAAAGATTTTTGGTTAAAATTATTCTTATAAGTTATTTTACTATATGTCACCTGAATGTTGGAGATTCAATATAAGAACAAATCATAGCATGAGAATAAGCACAATTTTAAATTTGGAGAAGTTGCTTATAGTGTGGATAGAGACATATAAAACATGATCTGAAGAATTAAATGATAAACATATACTCAAGTTACAGAGGCAAAGCAGGTATTTATCAGAGATAGGCAAAAAAGATTTCAAGAAACTTAGGCTTGATTTAATCTAGATTTAGAAAGTAGTGGTTGGGTTTAGGTAAATATAAAAAGTTGGAGGAAATAGAATGCATAAAACAAAGAAGGATGAAAAAGCCTAGCATATTCTGAGAATGAAAAAGTTATTTATTCATTTGTGTAGTTTGAGTGAGTTAACGAACAAAATCTGGAAAAGCAAGGAGAGACAAGTTTAGGGAAGTCCAAACAGGGCTACAGCCATTAGGCCCTGATTTGGGACCAAGCCCAAGCTTGAATCACAGAAACAAAATTTGGAAAATAGATTTTTTTTTGAGAATAGAATACACTTGATAATTAGAGTGTTGGATTTTTCAAAGCAATGACTAAAAATGATTCTAAGTAAAGGCAAGTGTGATATTAAAGGTAAACACTGACAGAATGCAGGCTTGTTCTAAAAAGTAGTACAGTGTCTACACACATTTCTAGGTTGTTGAGTTATAGAATTAAGGGACATTAAGGGACAGAATAGGCAGAAGCCAGAGACTTTAGATCATGAGTTCCTGGAAGCAAAGCACCAACAAGATCCTATTCATGGTTATGACTGAGTTTGCCATCGAAATTGTAAATTGTCACTGTGTGAGTTTTATTATGTAAATATATATGATGAGTGTATAATGAAATTGGAAGACGTCTATCAGCTTTTTGGTTCTCTAGCTGACGTTTTGTTGGCTCCCACTGACCTTAATCTGTAATGGTTCTCAGACCCCATAATTCTCACCTTTTTAGGTGTTCGTCTTTAACACATTAAGATCTTGGCAGAAACATATTAACTCTCTCAGGATTGTATGAGGATATCTTAGAAAGACATGATCAAGGAAGGAAACTGATCAAAGACAGAAGGGTGACTCATGTTGACATGTAACAATTGCTATTTTCTCATAAGCAGAATAGATGCTAACTCAAGCAGAGAGCAGGTACTAATTAAGTATTGTGGTGCCTGCTGAAAGGAATATTCTTCCATCAAATAGGTGATTTTAACTTGTTGCCATGGAGGATATTTGTATATCACAATATGTTATCCTGTTTTCTATAGTAATAAAACTTCAGATGCTGAAGAGGACTGAGAATGAATCACTAAAAGTCACTATAATACCTTGTAAGTATTTCTAAATTCAGGCTTCATTGTGTGTTTTGAAAAGGTCATGTTCTTTGGAGGCAGACAAATCCAGGCTCATTTTTTAGCTGTGAATAATGGGCAAGTTACAAACAGTAAAGGCATCTTCAAAGAGGAAACATCACTCTCCAAATAAGTGGAAGTGGAGATAAACAGATGGGACTATATTAAGCTGAGAAGCTTCTGCACCTCAAAGGAAGGACATAACCGTAAATGAGAAACTAGAAGAGGTGGGACTAATGGATCTATACAAGACCTTTCATCCTCAAAAAACTAAAACATATTCTCAAGTGCGCATGGAACATTCTCTTACAGATCACATGTCATGACACAAGTCCAACTTACAAAAGTTCACAAACATAAGAATTATACCAAGCATTGCATCAGACCACAATGCCACAGACATCAAGCTTGATTGTAAAAAGAACATGAGGATAACATTTAACACCTGGAGAAAAGAATATGCTGTTCAACAACAGCTGCATCAAAGGGGAAATCAATGAAGAAATAAAGAGTTTCCTTGAGACTAATTATAATGAAGTAAAGTATCTGTGAGACACAGTAAAAGCAGTAGATATCAGAAAACTCATAGTGATACAGGCAAATATAGGAGAGAAGAAAAAGACAAAATCAATAACCTAAAGGCATACCTTAAATATCTAGAAAATCAACAACAAAGGAACCTCAACACAAGCTGAAGGAAAGAAATACTAAAAATCCAGATCAGAAATTAACAATATAGAAACAAAGAAAACGGGGCCGGCGAGGTGGCGCTAGAGGTAAGGTGTCTGCCTTGCAACCGCTAGCCAAGGAAAGGACCACGATTTGATCCCCCGGCGTCCCATATGGTCTCCCCAAGCCAGGGGCAATTTCTGAGTCCGTAGCCAGATGTAACCCCTGAGCATCAAACGGGTGTGGCCCGCAAAGCCAAAAAAAAAAAAAAAAAAGTAGAAACAAAGAAAACAACGCAATGAATCAATAAAAACAGGAGATTTTTTTTTTCGGCCACACCGGTTTGATGCTTACTCCTGGCTAAGCGCTCAGAAATTGCCCCTAGCTTGGGGGGACCGTATGGGACGCCAGGGATCGAACAGCTTGCAAGGCTTACCTCTAGCGCCACCTCACCGACCCAGATTTTTTTTAAAGAATAAAAAAGATATGGGCCCGGAGAGATAGCACAGCGGTGTTTGCCTTGCAAGCAGCCGATCCAGGACCTAAGGTGGTTGGTTCGAATCCCGGTGTCCCATATGGTCCCCCGTGCCTGCCAGGAGTTATTTCTGAGCCGACAGCCAGGAGTAACCCTTGAGAACCGCCGGGTGTGACTCAAAAACAAAAACAAAACAAACAAACAAACAAACAAACAAAAAAGATAGATAAATCAGGTCCAGAGAGATAGCATGGAGGTGAGGTGTTTGACTTGCATTCAGAAGGACGGTGGTTCGAATTCCGGCATCCCATATGGTCCCCTGAGCCTGCCAGGAGCGATTTCTGAGCATAGAGCCAAGAGTAACCCCTTAGCACTGCCGGGTGTGACCGAAAAAACAACAATTTATATATATACCATTGGCAAGACTTACAAAGTAAAAAGTGAATGCTCAAATAGATTAGATTATAACTGATAGGGAAGAAATTATAATAGAACCTCCAGAAATCCAAGACAATATAAGAGCTTATTATTTTTCACAATCACTTATATTTTTGGTTCTTTGTGTAGAAAGAAATTATATCATGTTGTTTTCAGTCTTCTGTTTTATATTTATTATTATTATTAATTATTATCATCATCATCATCATCATCATCATCATCATCATCATCAGGTGTTACCCCATCCCTCATTCTTCCTGTAACCTTACCTGCTAATAAGACTTGCCCATTTTTGAGAGGGGTTTTTGGTGGGTAGCAAAAGGTTTTGCCTGAAGGGCAGGAGAGGACTGAAGGGCAGTAGGGGATTAAGAGATTTGGGAAGATTTGGAGGGTGGATGGAGAAAGAAGCAGGAGGAGGAGAGATGGCTGAGAGAAGGTACAATGCAGGGCTGATTAGGAATCCAGCGTAAAAGGTTACGATAGGCCATACACATGTTGGCCAGGGCATGAATAAAGCTGATATTTTCTGAACCCTGACTGCCTGTAAGTTTTTTCCATGCCGCTAACCTGAACCTGCAGACCCGACAGCTGGAGGGGGTTGCAGACACGTGGCCCGGGCTGGAGGAGAAAGGCCCCTCCATCCATTCCACCACCATCCAGCCCAATCCAAGGGTTTTAAATTCAACGATTTGGTTTTTGGTTTTTGGGCGACACCCAGTGGTGCTTAGGAGTTACTCCTGGCTCTGTGCTCAGAAAGCACTCCTGGCAGGTTCACAGAACCACATATGGGATTCCGGGGACTGAACCCAGTCTGTCCCAGGTCGTCTTCGTGCAAGGCAAATGCCCTGCCGTGGTGCTATCACTCTGGCCACATTCTGTTTTATATTCTTGATGACATTTTGGCCAATTAATTAGGACACTGTACTTTGTAATATTCAGTAACAAGACATCCTCTATCACTTAAGGCAACCCACTCCTTTGACCTTTTACTGCTTGGAAGATACTTATTAATATTAAATGAATTGTTGCAATTTCTCATATATATTTATGACTTGTAGTCATATAGGATTAGTTTTGTCATTTTTTTCAACTTAAGTCAATTATTTTGTATAAAGCTCATTTGGTCAAATATACATTATTTGACAGTTTCTCTACCCAAAATTTCTATTTTAGTGGTTGACTCTAAGAGCTAATTTAATTCTTTTTTTTGTTACACCCATCAGGGATTACTCCTGGCTCTGTGCTCAGAAATTGCGCCTGGCAGGCACAGGGGACCATATGGGATGCCAGGATTCGAAACACCGTCCTTCTGCTTTCAAGGCAAACACCTTACCTCCATGCTATCTCACTGGCTCCTAATTTAATTCTTATCTACTATTCTTATCAATAGTCTCTTAATATACTTAGCACATATTATTTTTGTTTAGATTTTGCACTCACTTGGGTTCTGTATTCGAGCTGCTATTGGCTCTATGCTCAGAAACAACTACCAGAGATGGTTAAGAAACATACATTGTTGAGAATTGAACTTGGGTCTATTACATGCAAAGTGTATGTAACCCTGGCAGCATTCAGGGGTTACTCCTGACTCTATTATTAGACATCGCTCCTTGGCAGGCTCAGGGGACCATATGGGATGCCAGGATTCAAACCCCCATCCTTCTGCATGCAAGGCAAATGCCCTACCTCCATGCTATCTCTCCAGCCAGAGTTATCTTTTTTAAATAAATTTTTAATCGAATCACCATTATATAATTAGAAAGTTTTCCATGTTTTAGTTTCCATCATACAATAATACAAAATTCAACAGCCATCCCTTCGCTAGAGTCCATTTTCCACCATCAGTGTCTCTGGGTTTCTTCCCACTTAACCCCTGCCCTCCCTCCACAATGTGGTTCTATGACATAAATTTTTCTTCATTTTCTGTCTTCCTTTTTTCATTTTTGACACTCTGGTTTGCAGTATAGTTACTGATAGTTATTATTAATATCATTTAACTCCTTTCAGAATCGAGTTCTTGTACAGAACGGTCATTTCCAACTATCATTTTATAGTGGAACATTTCTTCTCGATCTGTATTCCCTGGATCTTTGCGGCAAGTTTTCACCTTCTGGCACTCATGTTTATTGTCTTTGGGTAATGTTATTATACTATTGTTATTTTAAATCCCCAAAATTACTTTGATCATTCTATGTCTATCATTCTCCATCTGACTCATTTTACAACATAATATCTTCACATATATTCATGACTTCATTATTTCCTAACAGCTGTTTAGTATTACATTGTATAGATGTACCACAGTTTCTTTAGCCACTCATCTGTTCTAGCATTCTTGGGTTGTTTACAAATTCTGGCCTTTGTGACTAGTGCTACAATGAACAAAAGAGTGCAGATGCCTTTTCAACTATTTTTTGGTCCCTAGGTTATATTTTCAGGAGTGGTATTGTTGAGTCATACTGCTCAATTTTTAGTTATTGAGGAAAGTTCTTATTGTTTTCCAAAATGGCTGGGCCAGTCTACATTTCCACCAGCATTGAATGAGAGTTCATTTCTCTTTGCATCCATGCCGGCACTTGATGTTCTTGGGCTTTTGATGTGTGCCATTCTCTATTGTTTGAGATGCTAACTCATTGTTATTTTGATTAGTCTGTCTCTTATGATTAATGAAGTAGTGCATTTATTCATGTGCATTTTGGCTAATTCTATTTCTTCTTTGAGAAAATTTTTGTTTATCTATACTCCACATTTTACCGGTGATGATCTTTGTTTTGGGTGGGACCAAGTTGTAAAGCAGCAATCATTTATCACTGAAGATGATATCAATAATTATTACTTATGTATAGTAGACATAGAACTTAGAATATATATTTGTTAAAAATTCCTTTCTGTACCATTGCCTTCTGTGTAGTCTAGCTAATATTTCTTTGCCAAATATGTTCATTTAATCTTTTTGTGAATTGACATGCTTTATATCCAGACCTCAGCCTACTTCTTAATTTAGAATGACATCTATATGTCTCTCTCTATGTCTTCATTTTAATAAACTATTTTCTGAATATTTCATGTCTATGGATATCCACATATGTATATTAATAAATACTAGAGTGAAGTCATCCCTTTAAGTCAATTTGTGTAATACAATTGAAGTTTCTTTTAACTGCATGATATCTGAGACAGTTTTCATTGGGAACTAGCAACATAGAGATTATATAGTTGATAAAAGATGAAAAATTAACATTTATGTTATGATCTCTTAAATTGACGTAGCTTTTTTCTTTTTTGTCTTGGGGTCACACCAGGCAGCGCTCAGGGGTTACTCCTGTCTCTATGCTCAGAAATCTCTCCTGGCAGGCTCGGGGGACCATATGGGATGCTGAAATTTGAACCATGCATTAAAATCTTTAAATCATTTTTAAACTTTATTGATTGATTGATTGGTTTTTGGGCCACATGCAGCATGCTCAGGGTTTACTCCTGGCTCTGTACTCCAAAATTCCCCTGGCAGGCTGGGGGATCAGATGGGATGCTGGGGATTGAATCTGGGCCCTTCCCAGGTTGGCCCCAAGCAAGATAAAAGCCCTACCACTGTGCTATTATTCCTGCCCCCAAATCTTTAAATCTTTTTTTTTTGTGTTGTTGCCCCTTTATCAAGATTGATTGTATATCTGAAGAACATTCTCGTAATACTCATGTCTATTCCATTGATCTGAGGGTCTATCTTTATTTGTAATATAACTGAAGTCGGGGAAATGATGCTTCCCGTCTTCTTTCTCCTGAGTTGCTTTAGCTATTTGTGAGTAGTTATTGTTACAAATCAATTTAGGAGAGTTTGATTTACTTTCTCTCTCTTTTTTTTTAATTATGAGAAAAAAGATGCAAAGAAAGAGGACAAGGTAAAGTTACAGTGGAAGGACAATCACCCATAACATAATTCTCAAAAGAAGTCCCCTTGCTGATATCTTAACTTTCACTTTCAGCCAAAGAACATTAAGATAAATAAAACAGAATCCATGTACAATTACTTTGTCCCTCAAGTCCCCAGATTGTAACACATTATAATATTTCTTAACAGCACACTCCTTATCTTTATGTTATGTTTTGCGTATCCAGAATGTCCATTTTGTATTCTGCCCTTTCCCACACCCATACAAAGTGCATTTTTACTCCTTAACTCTCTCACCTCCCAAACATCACTAACCCACATTACTCTTTTTTTTGAACAAAAAAATAATGTTTTATTATTATTTTTTATTTTTTTTTTTTGGTTTTTGGGCCACACCCGTTTGACGCTCAGGGGTTACTCCTGGCTATGTGCTCAGAAATCGCCCCTGGCTTGGGGGGACCATATGGGACGCCGGGGGATCGAACCGCGGTCCTTCCTTGGCTAGCGCTTGCAAGGCAGTCACCTTACCTCCAGCGCCACCTACCCGGCCCCTTATTATTTTTTTTTAAATTTCTTTTTTATATATATATTTTATTTAAACACCTTGATTACATATATAATTGTGTTTGGGTTTCAGTCATGTAAAGAACACCACTCATCACCAGTGCAACGTTCCCATCACCAATGTCACAAATCTCCCTCCTCTCCACCCGACCCCCACCTGTACTCTAGACAGGCTTTCCATTTCCCTCATACATTCTCATTATTAGGACAGTTCAAAATGTAGTTATTTTTCTAACTAAACTCATCACTCTTTATGGTGAGCTTCCTGAGGTGAGCTGTAACTTCCAGCTCTATTATTCTCTTTTGTGTCTGAAAATTATTATTGCAAGAATGTCTTTCTTTCTTTTTTTTTTTTTTTTGGTTTTTGGGCCACACCCGGTAATGCTCAGGGGTTACTCCTGGCTATGTGCTCAGAAGTTGCTCCTGGCTTGGGGGACCATATGGGACACCGGGGGATCGAACCGCGGTCCGTCCAAGGCTAGCGCAGGCAAGGCAGGCACCTTACCTTTAGCGCCACCGCCCGGCCCCCGCAAGAATGTCTTTCATTTTTCTTAAAACCCATAGATGAGTGAGACCATTCTGCGTTTCTCTCTCTCTCTCTCTCTGACTTATTTCACTCAGCATAACAGATTCCGTGTACATCCATGTATAGGAGAATTTCATGACTTCATCTCTCCTGAGAGCTGCATAATATTCCATTGTGTATATGTACCACTGTTTCTTTAGCCATTCGTCTGTTGAAGGGCATCTTGGTTGTTTCCAGAGTCTTGCTATGGTAAATAGTGCTTCAATGAATATAGGTGTAAGGAAGGGATTTTTGTATTGTATTTTTGTGTTCCTAGGGTATATTCCTGGGAGTGGTATAGCTGGATCTTATGGGACCTCGATTTCCAGTTTTTGGAAGAATATCCCTCCATATTGCTTTCCATAAAGGTTGAACTAGACGGCAGTGGATAAGAGTTCCTTTCTCTCCACATCCTCTCCAACACTGTTTATTTTCATTCTTTGTGATGTGTGCCATTCTCTGTGGTGTGAGGTGGTACCTCATAGTTGTTTTGATTTGCATCTCCCTGATGATGTGGAGCATTTTTTTATGTGCCTTTGGGCCATTTGTATTTCTTCTTTGTCAAGTGTCTGTCCATTTCTTCTCCCCATTTTTTGATGGGATTAGATGTTTTTTCCTTGTAAAGTTCTGTCAGTGCCTTGTATATTTTGGAGATTAGCCACTTATCTGATGGGTATTGGGTGAATAGTTTCTCCCACTCAGTGGGTGGTTCTTGTATCTTGGGTGATATTTCCTTTGTGCAGAAGTGCAGAAGTGCAGAAGCTTCTCACCTTAATATACTCCCATCTGTTAATCTCTGCTTTCACTTGCTTGGAGAGTGCAGTTTCCTCCTTGAATATGCCTTTAGTCTCAATGTCCTGAAGTGTTTTGCTATGTGTTGTTCTATATATCTTATGGTTTTGGGTCTGATATTGAGGTCTTTAATCCATTTGGTTTTACCTTTGTACATGATGTTAGCTGGGGGTCTAAGTTCAAGTTTTTGCAAGTGGCTATCCAGTTGTGCCAACACCACTTGTTGAAGAGGATTTCTTTGCTCCATTTAGGATTTCTTGCACCTTTATCAAACATTAGGTGATTGTATGTCTGGGGAACCTTTTCTGAGTATTCAAGCCTGTTCCACTGATCTGAGGGCCTGTCTTTATTCCAATACCATGCTGTTTTGATAACTATTGCTTTGTAGTAGAGTTTAAAGTTGGGGAAAGCAATTCTCCCATATTCTTTTCCCCAATGATTGCTTTAGCTATTCTAGGGTGTTTATTGTTCCAAATGAATTTCAAAAGTGCCTGATCCACTTCTTTTTTTTTTAATATAAGTCACTATTTAAAGGCCATTCATTTTTTTTTTATTTAAACACCTTGATTACATACATGATTGTGTTTGGGTTTCAGTAATAAAAGGAACACCACCCATCACCAGTGCAACATTCCCATCACCCATGTCCCAATTCTCCCTCCTCCCCACCCGACCCCCGCCTGTACTCTAAACAGGCTCTGCATTTCCCTCATACATTCTCAATATTAGGACAGTTCAAAATGTAGTTATTTCTCTAACTAAACTCATCACTCTTTGTGGTGAGCTTCCTGAGGTGAGCTGGAACTTCCAGCTCTTTTCTCTTTTGTGTCTGAAATTTATTATTGCAAGAATGTCTTTCATTTTTCTTAAAACCCATAGATGAGTGAGACCATTCTGCATTTCTCTCTCTCTCTCTCTCTGACTTATTTCACTCAGCATAATAGATTCTGTGTACATCCGTGTATAGGAAAATTTCATGACTTCATCTCTCCTGACAGCTGCATAATATTCCATTGTGTATATGTACCACAGTTTCTTTAGCCATTCGTCTGTTGAAGGGCATCTTGGTTGTTTCCAGAGTCTTGCTATGGTAAATAGTGCTGCAATGAATATAGGTGTAAGGAAGGGATTTTTGTATTGTATTTTTGTGTTCTTAGGGTATATTCCTAGGAGTGGTATAGCTGGATCATATGGGAGCTCGATTTCCAGTTTTTGGAGGAATCTCCATATTGCTTTCCATAAAGTTTGAACTAGACGGCATTCCCACCAGCAGTGGATAAGGGTTCCTTTCTCTCCACATCCCTGCCAGCACTGTTTGTTCTCATTCTTTGTGATGTGGTATCTCATTGTTGTTTTGATTTGCATCTCCCTGATGATTAGTGATGTGGAGCATTTCTTCATGTGTCTTTTGGCCATTTGTATTTCTTCTTTGTCAAAGTGTCTGTTCATTTCTTCTCCCCATTTGTTGATGGGATTAGATGTTTTTTTTTCTTGTAAATTTCTGTCAGTGCCTTGTATATTTTAGAGATTAGCCCCTTATCTGATGGGTATTGGGTGAATAGTTTCTCCCACTCAGTGGTTGGCTCTTGTATCCTGGGCACTATTTCCTTTGAGGTGCCGAAGCTTCTCAACTTAATATATTCCCATCTGTTAATCTCTGCTTTCACTTGCTTGGAGAGTGCAGTTTCCTCCTTGAAGATGCCTGTAGCCTCAATGTCCTGGAGAGTTTTGCCTATGTGTTGTTCTATATATCTTATGGTTTGGGGTCTGATATTGAGGTCTTTAATCCATTTGGATTTTACCTTCGTAATGATGTTAGCTGGGGGGTCTAAGTTTAATTTTTTGCAAGTGGCTAGCCAGTTGTGCCAACACCACTCGTTGAAGAGGCTTTCCTTGCTCCATTTAGGATTTCCTGCTCCTTTATCAAAAATTAGGTGACTGTATGTCTGGGGAACATTTTCTGAGTATTCAAGCCTATTCCACTGATCTGAGGGTCTGTCCTTATTCCAATACCATGCTGTTTTGATAACTATTGCTTTGTAGTAAAGTTTAAAGTTGGGGAAAGTAATTCCTCCCATATTCTTTTTCCCAATGATTGCTTTAGCTATTCGAGGGTGTTTATTGTTCCAAACAAATTTCAAAAGTGCCTGATCCACTTCTTTGAAGAATGTCATGGGTATCTTTAAAGGGATCGCATTAAATCTGTATAATCCTTGAGGATTATTGCCATTTTGATGATGTTAATTCTGCCAATTTATGAGCAGGGTATGTGTTTCCATTTCCATGTGTCCTCTTTTATTTCTTGGAGCAGAGTTTTATAGTTTTCTTTGTATAGGTCCTTCAAATTTTTATCAAGTTGATTCCAAGTTATTTGAGTTTGTGTGGCACTATTTTGAATGGGGTTTTCTTAATATCCATTTCTTCCTTATTACTATTGGTGTATAGAAAGGCCATTGATTTTTGTGTGTTAATTTTGAAGCCTGCCACCTTGCTATATGAGTCTATTGTTTCTAGAAGTTTTTGGTAGAGTCTTTAGGGTTTTCTAAGTAGGGTATCATATCATGTGCAAACAGGGAGAGCAAAAAAGAGAGATGGGCTGGAAGTTACAGCTATCCTCATGAAGGTTACCACAAATAGGCATGAGTTTAATTAGAGAAATATCTACATTTTGAACTATCCTAATAATGACAACATATGAGGGTTACAGAAAGCCTGTCTAGACAACAGGTGGAGGATGGGTGGGGAGGAGGGAGATTTGGGACATTGGTGATGGGAATGTTGCACTGGTGATTGGTGGTGTTCTTTACATGACTGAAACCCAAACACATTAATGTATGTAATCAAGGTGTTTAAATAAAAAATATATAAAAAGAAAAATAAAACAGGACCCAGGCACAATTACTTTGTCCCTCAATTCCCCAGATTGTAGTACATTATAGTATTTCTTAGTTGTACACAAAGCAATCTAAAGCCATAAAACTTATCTCACTCCTTAAACATTGAAGGCATAGTATTTTTTTCCATTTCTATGCATATGCATATTAGTTTAAGTTAACCTCAAAAGTTTAAGTGGTTTGTTTCTCTTAAGGATTAGAGTCAAATGAGCACAGTAAAAACAGTGTTAGAGTGGCAATTACTGTTTGCATAGGCCCACCAAAAAATGAGGTACATTGGAAAGGAAAAGCCTTGGCCTAAATACAAGGAGACCCTACCCCTGAAGCTTCCTGGCATAAGACCAACTCTAGGTTCTAGGCAAACTAGTTTGTCCTATCCAATTCATTGTCTGTAGTGCCAATACACTTTTATTTTTCACACTGTCTCTGTTGTTGGTATCATGTTTCTGTATTTAAGATCCTGGAATCCTCATATCCTACATTGAAGTCAGAATGGTGTGGAGCATCCTCTCGTTTCACCTCAGAATTAAAGGGCAATGCAGAGAGCCCTGTCCTATAAGTAGGTCATTGTTGTTGTCAAGTCTTCTTAGTGCTAAGGAAAGTCTCTTTTGAGCAGGTCGATGTCACAGCAGTGGTAGGGTCTTCCCTGGTAGAGGATTGCTTCCAGGTGATGTTATAAACAACCTTGGATGTTTCATAGATAACTTCCCTGTTTTAGGGGTGAATGGAGAATGCCCATTCTTCTGAGGCCTGTGCCAGGTCATTATGTCAACGTTCAGGGTGTAAGGTCCCATTGCACCACAAGATTTGTGTGTTCCTATTTCTATTAGATAAGAACTTATTTGTATATAGTATTTTCCCATTTTAATGTGCCTATGCAAAAAAGGCACAATGCCACTTGGTGTTATTGGCGCATATGGGGGCTGCAAGACCAAGTCCAACAATCCCCATGACATGGTTCAAACATAAGCATTAAACTGAGGGACTCTTTCACCAAAATTCCTTATTAAACAGCTCTCAAAGAGAAGATAAAAAGTGGGAAAAACGTCACTATATAAGAGAATATTTAGTAAGTTATAGCTGTCAAAGAAAATACACATAAAATATTCAAAAGACATACGTGTCCATTTTATGTCTTTTGAAATAGTTGGGGTTGTTAAATCTAGTTCACCACTTTGGTCTGTGATTAGGACTGTGCAGGACTGATGTTATAAAGGGTAAATGTGGGGTACTGATGGTTGGGGGTGAGAGAGCTAAGGAGTAAAATGAGC